>NC_091560.1:246489-252226 GCF_042767895.1 Penaeus vannamei | reverse complement strand
AAGGAGGGAGGAGAGAAAGAGGAAGGGAAAGACAGAGAAAGGGGAAGAGAAAGAGAAAAAGGAAGGGAGAGAGAAAGAGGAAGGAGGGAGGAGAGAAAGAGGGAGGGAGAGAGAAAGGGGAAGGGAAAGAGAGATAGAAAGGGGAAAGGAAAGAGAGAGAAAGGGTAAGGAAAGAGAGAGAATGGGGGGAAAGGAAAGAGAGAGATAGAGGAAGGGAGAGAGAGAGGGAAGAAAGGGAAAAGGAAGGAAGGGAGGGAAAGAAGGAGGAAGAGGGGAATGAGGGAGGTTACTGGATAGATCAGTTGTATATTTAAAAAGGTGTAGTTACAGGAAGAGGAGAGGGAAGGAAGGAGAGGAAGGGGAGTAGATAGAGAGAAAGAGAGGGAGAGAAGGGGAAGTAGAGAGGGAGACTAGAGGGTCAGTAGCGGGAGGGAGGGAGGGGAGGGGGAGGGGGGGGATTTTCCGTCCCTGCGTTAACACACTCAATGATATGTCATATTCCGCTCTGATTGGTGGATTAATTCGATGAGATGAGGGAAGGGGGAGTGGGGGGGGGAGACGAGCGAGGGGGGAGGAGGAAGAAAGGGGTGGGGGTGGGGGAGGGAGATGGCGACGGTGGGGAAGGAAGGGAAGGGGTGATGAGGGGAGGGAGGGAAGGGGAGGGAGAAAGGAGGGGAGGGAGAAAGGAAGGGAGGGGAGGGGAAGGGAGGGGAAAAGGGGAAGGAGGGAGGGGAGGGGAGAGGGAAGGGAAGGAGGGAGGGGAGGGAAAGAGAGGGTCGATTCCCTTCCAAGGAAAACTTCGGAGGGAAATGTGGCGTGTGATTTGATAGGGAAGGCCTCTCGCTGCCTCCCTCCCTCCGTGGCGGAAATGTGCGTGTGAGGGGAGGAAGAGGGGAGAGAAAGGGGGGAAGAGAAGAAGGAAGAGGAAGAGGAGGAGACGAAGAGGAGATGAAGGTGAAGGTGAAGGTGGATGGAGCAGGAGGAATGTGAAGGGAAGAAGGAAAATTAACAATAGTATTTACCTGAGTTGAATGAGACAGACAGACAGACAGACAAACAAAGAGAAAGAGACAGAGGCAGAGACAGATGCAGGAAGAGAAAGAAAGAAATAGACAGAGAGAGAAAGAGATAGAGAAAGAAAGAAAGAGACAGAGAGACACAGACAAACAGACAGACAGACATAAACAAATAGAAAGAAAAAGAATGAAACAGAGAGAGAAAGAGACAGCGAAAGAGCGAGAGAAAGAGACCGCAAAAATACCCACCAGTGACGAATGGCGGAAAGATGGACTAACCAGGTTGGAGGGGGGAGGAGGGGGGGAGGGGAGAGGGGGGCGGGGGGTGGAGGTGAAGGGGCGAGGGCGGGCGGTAGGGACATGGACGAGCAGATGACGATGGAATGACAGTGTCAAGTGGAGGGGAAACGAGGGGCCAGTTGGCAGACCTGAGAGGGGGGAGGGGAGGGGGAAGAAGGGAGGAGGATCTGAAAAGTAAAAGAGTGATTTGATGAGGGGGTTTTATAGAGTTTATGGGGGGGGGGTAGGGGAAGGGGGGTATGGAAGTAGGGGAGGGGGAAGGGGAAGGGGTGGAGTGTATGGAGGGAGGGAAGGGGAGAGGGGGAAGGGGTAGGAGGTATGGAGGAAGGGGGGGAGGGAGGGAGAAGAGGGTATAGGGGAGGAGAGGAGAAAATAATTGATAGGAAAAAAAAAGATGGATGGTTATAATATGATGGAGAGAGCGATGGGGAATCCTAAGTGAATGGCGGGGATTTTGAGGATTTGGTGGAGAGAGGTCGAAAAAATAAAGAGGAGAAGAAAAAGAAGAAGAAGGATGAAGAAAGATGAAGTAGAAAGAAGAAAGAGGAGGAGAAGAGGAAGAAGTAGTAGTAGAAGAAGAAGAAAGATGAAGTAGAAAGGAGAAGAAGAAGAAGTAAAAGAAGAAAGAAGAAGGAGAAGGAGAAGACGAAAACGAAGACGAAAGGAGAAGAAGAAGGAGAAGGAGAAAAAAATCGAATAAAAATATAAAGAAAAAGGAGAAGAAAAAAATATCATCAAAAAGGAGAATTTGACATGAATCTTGAGCTCGGTTGGAGATGTCACCGTAGAGGGAGCAAAGTACGTGAAGCGAGCAAGTTAAGAGAATGAGAGAAGTTAAAAGGGTCCGCTTGCAACACGCCATGAATGATGAGGTTATGAGTTCGTGGAAGTTTTGGGCGAAGTTTTTTCTTTTGTAAAAAGTGGGATCATGGGGTCGGAGGGAAAAGGTATGGGGGGGGAGGGGGAAGGGGGTCCTGTGGTGTGATTTTCGTGAATGTGAAAGGGGTATCCGTTCTTTTATTGTTCTTTTCTTCTTTCTTTCTTCTTTTCTTTCTTTCTTCTTTCTTTTCTTTTCTTTTTACTTTCTTTTTATTTTTTTATTTTTTTTCTTTTTAACTGTTTGTCGTTTTTTTTTTCTTTTTTTAGGGGGGGTGTCTTGGTATCTATGTTTTGTATTTTATATATATTCTGGGGCTCGGTTTCTATTCTCTTTGCTTACTTTTTTCTTTCTCTGTCTTTGTTCTTTTTTCTCTTGTCTCTGAGTCTATCTTCTCCACTTCTCTCCTCTCCTCTCTTCTCTTCTCTTTCCTTTTTCTTCTCCTTTTCTCTCTTCTTTCTTCTCCCTCTTGTTCTCCCTCTCCCTCTTTCCTGCCCTCTGCTCTCCTGTCTTATCTCTTCGTGTTTCTCTCTCTCGCTCTCTCCATCGCCTTCTCTCTCCTCTCGTATCTCTTCCCTCACCTCTTCCCTCTCGTCTCCATCGCCTTCTCTCTCCTCTCATATCTGGTCTCTTTCCTCTTCCCTCCTTCCCTTTCGTATCTCTTCTCCCTACTCTTCCTTCTTTCCTCTCTTATCTCCTCCCTCTCCTCTTCCCCTCCTTCCCTCTCGGCTCCCCCTCGTAAAAGGGGTGTTAGGCGCGCGCGGACGCAAGTGTCGCCCTTCAAAATCCGAAATTGTCATTTGCAATTCAAAATGAGTGACGGGTAAATCTGAGAGCACCCTCCTCCTCCTCCCCCTCCCTCCCTCCCTCCTTCCCTCCCTCCCTCCCTTTCCCCCTCCCTCCCTTCGTAACCCCCATATTCCCTCCTCCCTTCTCGTAACCCCATATTTCCCCCCTCCCTCCTTCGTAACCCCCCCATATTCCCTCCCTCTCCCTCTTCCCCCCTCCTCTCCCCCTCCCCCTCCGCCATTCCCCCCTCCTCTCCACCTCCCCCATTCTCTCCCTCTCCCCTTCCCCCTCCCCCCCCCTTCCTCCCTTTTAATTTGTCGCAAGTTCGGTCTTTCAAAATTGCTTTATCGTCCTTCGCCAGATTCGTGGGCTTGGCTGGCTCTCTCTGTGTGTCTCTCTTCCTCTTCCCTTTTTCTTTATCCCTTTCTCCTTCTTTTCTTCTATTTTCTTTCTTTTTCTTTCTTTTTTTTGTCTGTCTTTTTCTTTTCTTTTTCTTTTTTCTTCTTCTTTCTTTTTTTTGTTTTTCTCTTTCTATCTTTATTTTTTTCTCTCTTTTTCTATTTTATTTATTTTCTCGTCCATTTTTTTCTTCCTTTTAAATTTTCTTCTCATTTATGTCCACTTTATTTTTACCCTTCTTATTCTTTCCTCCCCCCTCTTCCCTGTTTTATTCTCTCCTCTCTCTCTTCCCCTCTTTCGTCGTTAGCTAAATTCGGATTTCAGATTCTGGTCTTCGTCTCTTGTTTGTCCTTTATAACGATTTTTTTTTTCGTTTTCCTTTCTCCCAGATTTCTTCGTAAACACTTTGTGTCCTTGTTTTTATCTTTTCTTTCCTTCTTCCCCTTTTTGATATTTTTGCTTCTCGTTTTCTCTTTGTCATCGTTGTGTTTTTAAGATATTTTATTTTTAAGAAGTTTTTTTATTTTCATTTTCGTATTTTTTTCTGTTTACGTTTTGATTTTGAAGTTTTTTTTATTATGATTTTTTTTCTTTTGGTTTCTCATTTCGCTACCTCTTTTTCCTTTCTTTATCTTCAATTATATCTCTCGTCGTCGTCGTCGTCGTCCTCCTCCTCCGCTTCCTCCTCCTCCTCCTCCTCCTCCCTCCTCCTCCCTCCTCCTCCTCCTCCTCCTGCTTTTACTTTCCCCATTATCATTTCCTCCTTCCTCCTCCATCTCCTCCCCTCCCTCCCTCCTCCTCTCCCTCCTCCTCCCTCCTCCCTCCTCCCTCCTCCCCTCCCTCCCTTTCCTCCTTTCCATTTGTCTTGGTAATCCCGCCATGATAATCCTCTCTCCCTTTCTCCGCGGCCCTTCCCTTCCCCCCCTTTAGCATGTTCTCTCGGGTCTTAATTCGCTTCCTTGGCTTCCGCGCTGAAAAAGTCCCGTCTTCCTCTCTCTCTCTCTCCCTCTCTCTTTCTCTCCCTCCGATTTTCTTTCTTCCTTTCTCTTTGTCGTTCGCCAATGCTCTCTCCTTCCTTCTCTCTTTTTCTATCGTTCACTCTCTGTCTCTCTCTGTCTCTCTCTCTCTCTCTCTCTCTCTCTCTCTCTCTCTCTCTCTCTCTCTCTCTCTCTCTCTCTCTCTCTCTCTCTCTCTCCCTCTCTCTCTCTCTCTCTCTCTCTCTCTCTCTCTCTCTCTCTCTCTCTCTCTCTCTCTCTCCCTTCTCTCCCTTCTCCTTTTCCTTTTCTCCTTTTCTCCTTTTCTCCTTTTCCTTTTCTCCTTCTTCGCCCTCTCCGATTTTCCTTTCGTCAATGCGTTTAACTTCATTTATTTTCTGACTTTCTTTCTTTCTCGTTGTTCAATTCATTCTCTCTCCTTCCCGCTCTCTTTCTATCGTTTCTCTATCTTTCCCTTTCACACACCCTTCCTTCCTCCCCCCTTATCGTAAGCCTCCTTCCCCCTTTTTCCCCCCTTTCCCCTACATCCTTTCTTAATTCCTCCCCTTTCTCTTTCCTCTCCCTCCCTCCTCCCTCCTCCCTCCCCTCCTCCCCCTTGTCCCCCCTCTCCCTACGTCCTTCTTTTGATTCCTCCCCCTTTCTCTTTCCCTCCTCCCTCCCCTCCCCCTCCTCCCCCTCCCTCCTCCTCCCTCCCCCTCCTCCCCCTTCTTCTCCTCTCCCTACGTCCTTTCTGATCTCTCCCCTCTTCTTCTCTTTCCTCTCCCTCCTCCCTCCCCTCCCCCCCTCCTCCTCCCCCTCCCCTCCCCTCCTCCCCCTCTCCCCTATGTCCTCTCTTAATTTCTCCCCTTTCTCTTTCCTCTCTCTTCCCCCTCCCCCTCCCCCTCCCCCTCCCCATTCCGGCCCACAGTGCACCTCCTCCTTAATGTCCTTATAAGTCGGTCTCAAGCACCTCGCTAATCTCCGGAGGCGCTGCGCACAACCGCCCGAGCGCCGGGGATTCCCCCTCTCGGTCGGGCGGGCGGCGCTGTCTCCGTCGCCGCCGTCCGTTGTCCGTTGTCCGCTGTCCGTTGTCCAAGCTTGTCCTCGGTTGTCTTTACTGCTGCGGATTTCCGGGGTTAGCTTTCCGTCCGGGGTGGGGGGGGGGGGGAGGGGGTTGGCTTTTGCGGTTTTTTTTCTCTCTCGATTTCGATCTCTTGTTCTCTTTCTCTTTCTCTTGTTCGTTCTCTTGTTCTTTCTCTCTCGATCTCTCGATCTTTTTCTTGTTCTTTCTCTCTCTCTCTTTCGATCTCTTGTTCCTTCTCTCTCTCTCTCTCCATCTTGTTCCTTTTTCTCTCTCTCTCCATCTTTTTCTTGTTCTTTCT
>NC_091560.1:228989-233989 GCF_042767895.1 Penaeus vannamei | reverse complement strand
AGGAGGGGAAGGGGAAGGGGAAGGGGGTGGCCATCGGGTCTCAGGTGCGTGGGAGAAACGCATGATCGCGTATGTTGCCGAGAAACTGTAATCTACTGCCCTTATGCCAACTGTCAGCTGGTTTGAACGATGGAGTTGACCCCTTTCCCCTCCCCCTACTTCCCTTCTCTCCCCTCCCCTCCTCTTTTCTCCCCACTTCCCTCCCCTCCCCTCCCCTCTCCCCACTTCCCTCCTCTTTTCTCCTTCATCTTCCCTCTTCCCAGGCCTTTTTCTCCTCTCCCTACCTCCACCACTTCTCCTCTCCCCTTTCTCCTAACCTCCCCCACTCTCCCTCCTCTCCCTTCTCATCTACCCCTCCCTTATTTCCCCTCTCCCCTCTCCCTACGTCCCCCACTCCCCTCCTCTCTCCCCACCTCCCCCACTTCCCTCCTTTTCCCCTCTCCCTACCTCCCTTACATTCCCTCCTCTCTCCTCTCTCTCTCCACCTCCCCCACTTCCCTCCTCTCCCCTCTCCCTACCTCCCTTACACCCCCTCTCCCTCTCTCTCTAGCTCCCTACTTCCCCTCTCCCTCTCCCCCTCCCTACCTCCCCCCCTCTCTCCTTCTCCCCTCCCAGCCATCCCTTCTCCCTCTCCTCTCTCCCCCAGCCTCCCCCTACTTCTTCCTCCCTCTCTCATCCCCCTCCCCCTCTCCCCTACCTCCCTTACACCCCCTTCCCTCCTCTCCTCTCTCTAGCTCCCTTACTTCCCCCTCTCCTCTCTCCCTACCTCCCTACCTCCCCACTTCCCTCCCTCTCCCTCTCTCCCTACCTCCCTTACATCCCCCTCTCCCCTCTCCCTACTTCCCTCTTCTCCTCTCTCTCCACCTCCCCCACTTCCCTCCTCTTTCCTCTCCCTACCTCCCTTACACCCCCCTCTCCCCTCTTCCCTTTTCTCTTTCATAGTACGAACAACTTCTCCTTATTTTCCCCTTTTTTGGGTGTTTGTCTTTTCCTTTTCAACAGCACGCGAAAAGCGCACTATTTATGTTTTTTTTTTGTTTTTTTTTCGAAACGTCTACATTTGTTATTGTTGTAGTTGTTGTCGTCGTTTTGCTGTTGTTTTTTGTTGCCTTCGTTGTTGTTGTTGTTGTTACTGTTGTTGTTTTAGTAGGTCTTGCTGCAGTTGTTGTTGGTATTGTTGTTGTAGTTGCTGCTGCTGTCTTTGTTGTCGTTATTGTTGTTGTTGCGGTTGCTCTGCTGTCGTCTTCGCTGTTGCTGTCGTTCATGTTGTTGTTGCTGTCGTCTTCACTGTTATTGTTGTTGTAGGTGCCGCTACTGTCTTTGTCGTCGTTATTATTATTGTGGTTGCTCTGCTGTCGTCTTCGCTGTTGCTGTCGTTCATATTGTTGTTGTATTCGTTTTGTTGTCGTTCGTGTTGTTGTTGTCTTCGTGTTGTTGTTGTCTTCGTTGTTGTTGTCGTTCATGTTGTTGTTGTCTTCGTTTTGTTGTCGTTCATGTTGTTGTTGTCTTCGTTTTGTTGTCGTTCGTGTTGTTGTTGTCTCGCGTGCGCGTGGCGGAGAATCCTCGCTCCCGAGTCGATTGAATCGCTGCTTAATCGCCGTCGCCGGCTTCCCAATCCCGCCCCCGGGGTCGGTTTGCGGGGAGGAGGAGGGGAGAGGGGGGGGAGAAGGGGGGGAGGGGAGGAGGAGGAGGAGGAGGGGGAGGAGGAGGAGGGGGAGGAGGAGGAGGCGAGTGCAGGGAGGAGAGGAGGCGAGGAGGAGATAGGGAGGGAGGAGGAAAGGAGAGGAGGAGGACACATATACATAAGGATATTATTATTATGGGGGAGAGGAGGGCAAAGGAGTTGGCCTATAAGCAGTTCTTCTGTTTAGATAGGTTTGGTTTGCTTAAGCTTGCTTGTTTGTTTGTTTGTTTGTTTGAGGCGCGGTGGATATTGTTGTTGGTGTATTTTTTATTTAGGTTTGTGATTGCTGCTGTCGTTGTTTCTTTGATTGTTGATTTAGTTTTTTTTTTCTGTTATAAACTGGTTGTCATTGTTGTTCTGTTGTTATTGTCGTCTCGGTGTTGTTTGTTTATTCGTTTATTTTGTCTTTTTCGTTTGTTTAGTTTGTTTCTTATTCTTCTCTGTTGTCAAGTTACGGTCTTCTTCTCTATCTTTGCCCCATATTTTCTCTTTGTTTCTCTCTCTCTTTCCACCGTTCTCGCTGTAGCCTCTTATCATCTTCCATGTTTTTTCTCTTTCCCTTTCTCAGTTTCTCTTCTTTTTTCGTCTGTTTTATGTTCATCTTTTTCGCCGAATTAGGAATTATTTTTGTTATTGCTAGCCACCCCCTCTCCGTGGTCGATGTTAATTAATTGTTGTTTTATAATTATAGTCTATAATTGTATCGCAATTATTAATTTCCTTTGCACTCGGGCAGCGCCCCCCCCCCCTCGCCGTGGACTTGCATTGTTGCAAGCGAAGGAGACGCGGCCGTTGCGAGTATTGACGCGGGGCGGTGCCGCGGGGGGGGGGGGGGTGTCGTGTCAGGGCGTAATAACGGTGTCACACGTTATGATCCGCGTCGCCGTATGGCCGCCCGCTCGCGGCGTGGGCGGCCGTCGCGCGTCGCCGGCCATGTTGCAGGGGGCGTTGCAGGTGGCAGCCATGTTGCGGCGAGCGATTTACTTCCCCCGGCGGCCGAGTCGTGTTCGGCGTCCGTCGCCGCCGCGTCGGAATGGCCGCCGCCCCGCGTGGCGTCGGCCGCCGGCGGTGCATCGGCCTCGCCTGCGAGACGAATCCGACCCTCTGACGCCTTCTCTCCTTGCAGATCCAGCCGCTGATGGGCCCCCTGGAGGGCGGCACGCTGGTCACCATCGAGGGCAGCAACCTGGGCCTGCGCGAGGAGGACGTGCGCGACAACGTGTTCATCGGCGACGTGCCGTGCCGCGTGCACGAGTACCACGTGTCCGTGCGGATCACGTGCGTGACGGGGCCGGCGCCGCTGCGCCACGGCTCGCCCGACGCGGCCGACCTGCAGTTCCCCGTCAGGGTAACCACGCCCGCGGGCACCACGCAGTCCACGGTCAAGTTCACCTACACGGTACGTGGCTTCCCTCGCGACGCTGCTCTTTTCTTATTGTTCTTATTGTTTCTCCTGCAGATTTCATCGAGAAAGAATGGCCTTTATCCTTACTAATGCTCCGCCCCCTTTCCTCCGACAGAACGTGAGCGTGACGGGCGTGTGGCCGCCGCGGGGCCCCCTGTCGGGCGGCACCGTGCTCTCCGTCAGCGGCAGGTTCCTCAACGTGGGCTCGCACGTAGCGGCCACCCTCGACGACCTGCCGTGCGTCGTCAACAAGACGCAGTCGTCGTCGCACCGCCTCGTGTGCATCACGTCGCGGGCGGCGGGCGCGCACGAGGGCGGCGGCGAGGCGGCGCGGGCGGTGCGGACGCTGGTGGTGACGGTGGACGGCGCGCGGCGCACCCTCGCGGCGCCCTACACGTACACGCCCGACCCGCAGGTGTTCGAGCTGAAGCCCCTGCGCAGCCCCTGGGGCGGCGGCCGCCTCGTGACGGTGCACGGCTCCAACCTGGACGCCATCCAGGCGCCGCGCATCACCGTCAACCTCTTCGAGAAGGTCCTGAACTCGTCGGCGTGCCGCGTGCTCAGCCCCGGCCAGATGGAGTGCCCGTCGCCGCCGCTGGACCGCGACGCCGTGCTGGCCATCCTGGAGGCCCACGACTCGCTCCGACGCAGGCGCCGCAGCCGCAGCCGCAGGTCGCACAAGGCGCAGCGGTCGCCGCGGCGGCGCGACCACGACGGCGACGAGGTGGGCGTGGACGTGGGCTTCGTGATGGACGGCGTGCTGTCGGTGCTGCACCTGCGGAAGCACTTCCCGGGCGTGCGCTCGCGCCTCGTGTACCTGGCCGACCCCCTCTACTACACCTTCTCGCACGGCGTCAAGCTCTACAAGGGCGACACGCTCGTGGTCGAGGGCGAGCACATCAACGACGCGGCCGACGAGAGCGACGTCCGCGTCACCATCGGCAGCGCCGTCTGCAACGTCACGTCCCTGGCCGCCACGCAGCTGGTGTGCACGCCCCCCGAGGACCAGCCGGCGCCCACGGACGAGCGCGGCGTGTCCACGCCCGAGCGGCTGCCGCTCGTGGTGGTGCACGTGGGCCAGTACCTGCGCTACCCGCTGGGCGTCCTGCGCTACGAGCGGCACCGGCGCTTCCCGCTCACGCCCGAGGGCATCGCGGGGCTGGCCGGCGGCGCGCTGTTCCTCGTGCTGGCGTCCTTCGTGGTGCTGGCCGTGTACCGCCGCAAGTCCTCGCAGGCGGAGCGCGTCTACAAGCTCATGCAGCTGCAGATGGACAGCCTCGAGAGCCACGTGCGCACCGAGTGCAAGCAAGGTAACGCTCGTGTCTCTTTCCCTCTTTCCCCTCGGCCCGCGGGCAGTCTATCGCCTTCCCGTTACCCCTCTTCCCCCCCGCCCCCCTCTTGCGAAAAGAGAGTATGGCGGAGAAAATAACACCAATAATTAGTAGCCACCCTCCCCCTCCCGCCCCACCCCACCCCGCCCTCCCATCCCCGCCCCGACGTCCTGCATGTGTCCGGTCCGCCTCGCCTCTTGGCCGCTAATTGGAGGTCCTGTTTTTAATGTCAACACGCCCGCCCTTCCGCCCGCCGTAATGAGCGCCTCCTTTGAGCTCCGCCGCCGCCGCCCCCGCCGCCCCCGCCCTCAGGAGGCGAAGGGCGCGAAGGAGCAGGAGAGGGGGGTGGCGGGAGAGGGCGGCGCTTGCTCTCGCTCTCTATCGCTTTCTCTTTCTCATGTTCAGTTTCTGTTTCACTTTGGTTCCTTTCACTCTCCTCTCCTCCTCTTCTCTCCTCTCCTCTCTTCTCCTCCTCTTCTCTCCTCTCCTCTCCTCTCTTCTTTCTCCTCTCCTCCTCTTCTCTCCTATCTTCTCTCCTATCTTCTCTCCTATCTTCTCTCCTATCTTCTCTATCTTCTCT
>NC_091560.1:211489-226489 GCF_042767895.1 Penaeus vannamei | reverse complement strand
CTTCGGGGATCCCGACCTTGGACCACCGCGCCTACGTCATGAAGGTCTTCTTCCCCGGCGTCGTCGACCACCCCATCCTCGCTGACCCCAAGGTACGTCGGGTCAGAGGTCAACTTTTCTTTTTCAGGAGTAAGGGTTGGGTTGTTGATTTTATTATTTTTTTTCTTTGTGAGGGTGTATGTAATGTAATGTTTTTTTCTTTTCTTAATTTTCCTCTTGTTAATTTTGAGGGTTTATTATTTTTATTATTTTTACTATTATTACTATCATCGTCAGTCACCACCATCCTCATTCTCATCATCACAATCATCACCACCACCATCACCATCCTCCTCATCATCACCGCCACCACCACCATCGTCATCATCACCATCAGCATCACCATCACAATCACCACCATCCTCATTATTATCACAATCACCACCATCCTCATTATTATCACCACCAACATATCATCCTCATCATCACCATCGCAATCATCATTACATCGCTATCCTCATCATCATCACCATCACAATCACCACCACCACCCTCATCATCATCACCACCACCCTCCTCACCCTCATTACCACTCCCTCCCCCCCGTCCCTTGGTCTCGCGGGCTTTCTTCCAGCGGAAGTCGGCGCCCCCGTCCATCACCCCGAAGCCAGGATTAAAAAATCGCCATTACCCAAAATGGGCGAGATGGGCGCCATGCATATTCATAGGCGATTATTATTATTTTTGGGGGCATTTTTTTTTTTTTTTTTTTGGGGGGGGGATGTGCATTTTTCTTGAAGATTATATTGTCGTTTGATTTATGGCGGGGAGTGTGTGGGAGGTGTGGTCTTGGAGGAGGAGGAGGGGGGGGGGTAGGTTAAAAGGGGAGGGTCTTTGCTTTGATTTCTTTCTTTCTCTTTCTTTCTTTCTCTTTCTCTTTCTCTCTTTCTTTCTTTCTCTTTCTCTTTCTTTCTTTCTTTCTTTCTTTCTCTTTCTCATTCTCTCTTTCTTTCTTTTTCTCTTTCTTTCTTTCTTTCTTTCTTTCTTTCTTTCTTTCTTTCTTTCTTTCTTTCTTTCTTTCTTTCTTTCTTTCTATTTCTCTCTCTCTCTCTCTCTCTCTCTCTCTCTCTCTCTCTCTCTCTCTCTCTCTCTCTCTCTTTCTTTCTCTCTCTCTCAAGCACGTCAACCCCCCACCCCCTCCCCACTTTCCTTTGCATAGAGCACAAAGCGATTCCTCTATCGCCCGCCCGCACGCCCACCCACCCACGCCCACGCCCACGCCCGCGCCGATGACACTAACCACTCAGCTGGACACCATAAATATTAATTATCCCGTGGGCTATCAGGCAGCAGAGGTGTGTGTTATTGTAGGCGGCTGGTAAGTGGTATGTTAATGTGGGATGGTGAGGGGGGGAGGGGGAAGGGAGGAGGAAAGGGTGGAAAGAGGGTAGGAGGAAGGGTGGAAAGGGGGTAGGGGGGAGGGGGGAAGGAGTGGAAAGGGGTTAGGGGGGGAGGGGAGGTGGCTGGAAAGGGACAGGGGAAAGGGGGTAGGGGGTGAGAATGGGAGGGGAAGAGGGGAATCAGTTGGTGGGAGAGTGGAGAGGGGAAGTGGAAAGGCGTAGGTGGGTGGGGAGGGGAAGGGGAAGGGTGATAGTGGGAGGGGAGGCGTAGGGAGGCTTGGGAATCAGTGGGTAGAAAGAGTTGGAAAGGGGAAGGTGGAGGGGGAATCATGGGGTGGGAGGGGGGAAATGAAGGACGGTAGGAGGAGGGGGAAGGGGAGTAGGGGGTCGTGGGGAGAGGTATCAGACGAATGTTGGAAAAGGGGAAGGAAGGATGGTAGAAGGGCATTGTGGAAGGGTATAGGGGAAGAGGTTAGTGGGGAAGAGGGGGGGGAAGGACGAGGCTTACCGTGGGGTGGAAAGTAGTGGGGGGGAGACGAGGGTAGAGGGAGGGGAAGGGGGAAAGCTGGTTTCACTCCCGTCTCGCTATGCAGGGGGGAGAAGGGGGAGTAGGGGGGTGGGGGGGAATCCTTGGGAGGTGTTTGTTGTCCCGTCTCGGGGAACCTGGGAGATGTCCAAAGGAAGGGGGAGGGAGAGCAGGACAAAGGACCCCTCACACAGAAGGAAAACCCGACGGGGAACAGAAGAAGAAGAGAGAAATGCAGATAAGAATTATCTCAATGTATTCGAAGTCGTCCCTCCCCCCTCCACCTCCTCCCCCCCTCCCCCTTCCTTCTAATATGCGCACGACAGAAGGGGCGGCCGGGGAGGAGGGAGGAGGGAGGAGGGGGTATGAGTCGAAGGAGGGGAGGGGGGGGGCGGGGAAGAGGATCCTTTGGCCGTGTCCGACGCCTTTGGACACAGGATGCGCTTATCTGGTGGCCCTTGAGGTGACGGGGAGCAGGCGGGCCGTCGGTGCCCTGGTGCGGGTGCCTTCGCTCGGATAACACCTCTTCCTTGGCCCTCCTGCTCCTGCTCCTCCTCCTTGGGCCCTGCTCCTTGGCCCTCCTCCTCCTACTTCTACTTTTGATCCTCTTCCTCTTCTTCCTCCTGTTCTTATTCCTTGGCCCTCCTCCTTCTACTCCTGATCCTCTTCCTCTTCTTCATCCTTGGGCCCTGCTCCTTGGCCCTCCTCCTCCTACTCCTGATCTTCTTCCTCCTCCTTGGCCGTCCTACTCCTACTCCTCCTAAGGCCCTACTCCTTGGTCCTACTCTTACTCCTGATCCTCCTCCTTGGCCATCCTCCGCTTTCTCCCATTCTCTTATTCTCTTCATTGGCCCTCTTTCTTGTCTCTTCCATAGAAAGAGAACGAAGTGGATAGATAGATGAAGAGATATAGATAGAGATATATAGAGACAGACAGATAGACGGAGAAATAAAAGAAGGATTTCTGCCAGGGATGAGAAAGAGAGAGAAAGAAATGAAGAAGAAAGAGAAAAGGGAGAGAAATAAAAGAAGGATATCTGCCAGGGATGAGAAAGAGAGAGAAAGAAATACGGAGAAAGAGAAGAGGAAGAGAAGAAAAGAAGGATTTCTGTCAGGGATGAGAAAGAGAGAGAGAAAGAAATACGGAGAAAGAGAAAAGGGAGAGAAATAAGAGAAGGATTTCTGCCAGGGATGAGAAAGAGAGAGAGAGAAAGAAATAAAGAAGAAAAGAAGAAATTTACGAACTCCGAGAATCGACAGCCATTAAATCGTGTTCTCGGTGTTTTATGGCCTACTCTGCGTATTAAAGGATTTTTTTCCACCCTGTAGCGTGATAATTATCCCCGTGAGGACGTAGCTTGGGTGGGGAAGGAGGGGGGGTGAGGGGAGAGTGGGGGTAGGGGGATGGGGGAGATTCCTTCCTTCGGCCCGCCATTTTTTTATTGGAAAAATGTGCCATGTTTTTTTTTTCGTCTGTCGTTGTTTTATGTATTTTTTATTATTGTTTCGTATTTTGTTGTCTTTTTTTGTTCTTATTATTTATTCCTCTTAAGACATACATTTTCTTTTTCTCTCTCTCTCTCCCTCACAAATACGCAAAGTATATTTTTTCACCTTATTACCCTATTCATCATCGTTTTATCTGCATTTCCCCTTCTTCTTCCTCTTCTTTATTGCCGTCTCTCTCCTTCCCCCGCTTCCCTCTCTCCATCTCCACGTCGTTCCTTATATCCGGCGTTCGCTCTGACGGAAATCGCGAACGGCAGGTAGAGTGTCTGTCGGTTGGAGCGGACACCCGACCTCTCGTCTCCCGGTCGTCTGGAGTCGGTCGGCGGCGTCGGTGCTCTGTCGGGTCGGGTCGGGTCGGGTCGAGTCGGGTCGGGGCGGGTCGGGTCGGGTCGGGTCGGGTCGGGTCGGGTCGGGTCGGGTCGGGTCGGGTCGGGGGGGGCGTACCCGGAACCCGACGTCGGGGATGAGGCTGTTGGGAAGCGGTCGGGGAAGGTTGTTTGGGTGTTTGTTTGTTTGTTTTGTGATGCCTTCCGTTCTCTGTTTTTTGTCTTTCTGTCTCTGGCTCGCTTTTTTGGTCTTTTCTTTTTTTTCTTTCGCTTTATTTCTCGATTTTCTCCCCTTTCTGTCTCGTTTTCTCTCCCTTGCTCTCTTTTTCTATCTCCTTAGACCTCCTCCTTTGACCTTCCCTTCCTCTTTTCCCTCTCCCACCCCCTTCCACCCCATCCTCCTCTCCCCCTTCCCCAATCTCTTTCTCCCTCTTCCCATCTCCCTCTTCCTCCCCTCCCCCTTCCCCTCTCCCTTCCCTTCCCCCATCCCTTTCCCCCTCACCCCTCTCCATCTCCCCATCTCTCCCTCTCCCTTCCCCTCCCTCTCCCCATCTCTCCCTCTCCCTCCCCCACCCCATATAAGCCGAGCCCCACTCTTATCGGCGCGACAACCCGTACCCATTTGCTGCCCTGATAGATGGCGCTCTTCACGCCCTCGGGCACTGGCTGCATATGGCGCCGTCTCCCCTCCCCCCCTTCCCCTTCCCCTCCCCCTCCACCGTGCCATTACCCTCCCTTCTTACCCCTCAACTTCTACTCTTCTCTCTTCTCCTTGCAGTCGCGTCCTTTCGCTTCTCTGTGGTATCTTTTGTTTGTTTATTTCTCTTTCTCTTTTCTCTCTCTGTTTCTGTTTTCTACTTCCCCCTTTCTCTCTTTCTCTCTCTCTCTCTCTCTCTCTCTCTCTCTCTCTCTCTCTCTCTCTCTCCCTCTCTCTCTCTCTCTCTCTCTCTCTCTCTCTCTCTCTCTCTCTCTCTCTTTCCTTACTTCTCTCTTCTTCTTCTTTCTCTCTCCCTCCCTCCCTCCTCTCTTCCCTTCTTTTCTCTCTCCCCTTTCCCATCTTCCCCCCTCCTTTCCGGATATAACCTCTTCCCTCCTACCCATCCCCTTCCCCCTCCTCCCTCCCCCTCCCTCCTCCCCTCCCTCCTTCCCCTCCCCTCCCTCCCTCCTCTTTCCTCCTCCCTCCTCCCCTTCCCTCCTCCCCTCCCCCCTCCTCCTGTCTTAGCCGGTCCAGCATTGCATTCCAGCGGTTGGTCTTGCAATGATATCTAAGTGAGCGAGATAAAACGATTGCAACAATAGGTGGGGGGAGGGGGGGAGGGGATTACCTTGCTTATCGTGATGGTGAGTGCGCGGCTGAGGGGGGAGGGGGAAGGGGAAGGGGTGAGGTAGTGGGGATGGAGTAAAGGGGGGAGGAACTCATCCTCTTCTCTCTCTCTCATTCTCTCTTTTCCTCTACTCTCCCTTTTCTTTTTCTTCTCTGTACTTTCCTCTCCTCTCTCTTTTCTTTTTCTTCTCTGTACTTTCCTCTCCTCTCTCTTTCTCTCTTTTCCTCTATTCCTCTATTCCCCCTCCTCTCTCTCTCTCTCTCTCTCTCTCTCTCTCTCTCTCTCTCTCTCTCTCTCTCTCTCTCTCTCTCTCTCTCTCTCTCTCTCTCTCTCTCTCTCTCTATCCTCCTTCCCTCCTCCCCTCCTCTTCCTCTCCCTCTCCCTCTCCCTCCCTCTATCCCCCTCCCGCCTCCCCTCCTCTACCTCCCCTCCTCTCTCACTTTCCTCACTTCCCCATTTTCGATAAACACAAGTCCTTCTGGCTCGCTTCCGGCCGCCGGGGAGAAAGGCTGTCCAGGTATCCGGAGAGGATTCGCTGTTGGGGAGGGGGAGGAGGGGGGGGGAGGGGGAGGTGGGGAGGGGCTAGGAGGAGGTGGGAGGGGTTAGGAGAAAGAGGGAGGGGGAAGGGGAGAGGAGGGAGAGGAGGACAAGGGGAGGGAGGAGGGAGGGGTAGAAGGAGGGAGGGAGGGAAGAGGAGGGAGAGGAGGACAAGTGAAGACCAGGGAAGGGGAGGGAGGGAAGGATTAGGAGAATGAGGGAAGAAGGAGGAGGAAGAGGAGGAGGCGGACGACGAGAAGCTAAGAAAAGCAAGAGGAAGATGAGGAGGAAAGTAGAGGAGAGGAGTGGGAAGCAAGGATGGAGTTGGGAGGAGGAGGAGGAGGAGGGGAAAGGAGGGAAAGGGGGGGGGGGGCTGCATGATGATGGACGTTCATCCCGGCTTTGCGAAGGGGGATCCAGTGTGGCACGTTATTACCCCGAGTGGAAGGAGGGAGGGAGAGACAGAGAGGGGGGAGGAGGGGGAGGGGAGAGGAGAGGAAGAGGAAGAGGGAGGGAAGAAAGGAGGAGGGGAAGGGAGGATGAGGGGAAGGAGGGAAGGAGAGAGGGAGGGAAGAAAGGAGGAGGGGAAGGAGGGAAGGAGGAGGGGAAGGAGGGAAGGAGAGAAGGAGGGAGAAATAGAAGGAAAGGGGGAAGGGGAGAGGGAGTGAGAGAAGGGAAAGGAAGGGTGGGAGGGGAAGTTGGCGTAGTTTATTGGTCTTTCCTCTTTTTCCCCTTCTTTCTCTCTCCGTTTTCTCTCTAGTCCTTTCTCTCTCCCGTTTTATCTCTTCTTTTATATCTCCTCTTTTCGTTTTACTCGTGTCATCTCCCAGTCTTTATGCCTCGTTTCTCCCTTTCGTTGTGTCTCCTCTCTTGCTCTTCGCTTCCCTGTCCTTCCCTTCTTTATTCATTTTCCCCTTCTCCTTCCTCCCCTCCTTTATCCAATTTCCCCCGCTTCCTCGTACTAAATGTTCGGAAGTGGAAAATAAAAGCAGTGATTGAGAACAAGAGGGAAAAGTTAAAACAATTAAGAAGGTCAAGAAGAGCTGGGAGGGAGAGGAACGAAAGAGAGGAAGAAGCAAGGAGAGAATGAAAAGGGCGAGAGAGGGAGAGGAACGAAAGAGAGGAAGAAGGAAGGAGAGGATAAAAAGGGCGAGAGAGGGAAAAGAAGAGAGAGAAGAGAGAAGGAGAGAATCAAAAGGGGCGAAAGAGGGAGTGAGGGGACGAAGGAGGGAATAAAAAGAGCGAAAGGAGGAACGAAGAAGAGAGAAGAAGACAACAGAAGACACAAGTGAGGGAGGAAAGACGTAGAAAGAGACGCAGACCGAGAATAGAGAGTGCGGGAGAGGGAGAAGAGAGGAAGAGACAGGAAGGGAATAGAAAGAGCGAAAGGAGGAACGAAGAAGAGAGAAGAAGACAACAGAAGACAACAGAAGACACAATTGAGGGAGGAAAGACGGAGAAAGAGACCCAGACCGAGAATAAAGAGGGCGGGAGACTGAGAAGGAGAGGGAGAAGGGGAGAGGGCGCCGGAATAAGAACAAGGTGTATGTACATCTCTCACTCGGTTAATTGTCTCTACGGGCGCGGCTGTCTACGCCCGTGATTTATTATCGGCGGTTCGGATATTCTCTTCTCTTTCTCTTTCTCTCCGTTTCTCTCGTCTCCTCTCTTCTTATTATTATTCTTCGTTTTCTTTGTTTTACTTTGTTTTTTCCATTTTCTTCGCTTCGTCTACTTTTTTTCTCACTATTCTCTCCTTCACGTTTGTATTTTTCTTTTCTCCTCCTTCTCTCTCTCTCTCTCATTTTCTCATTTTCTCATTCTCTCTCATTTTCTCATTCTCTCTCATTTTCTCTCTCTCTCTCTCTCTCTCTCTCTCTCTCTCTCTCTCTCTCTCTCTCTCTCACTCTCTCTCTCTCTCTCTCTCATTTTCTCATTTTCTCATTCTCTCTCTCTCTCTCATTCTCTCGATGATAGCCAGCCGACAAAAAGTAGATGAAGATAGGATTATTGAGAAAGAGAAGAGAAAGAAATAAGAGAGAGGTGGGGATTAGAGGGAGAAGACAAGGATGAGAGAGAGAGAGAGAGAGAGAGAGAGAGAGAGAGAGAGAGAGAGAGATATAAGAGAGAGAGAGTATATATATATAAGAAGAAATATATAAGAGGATGAGAGAGAGAAAATAACAGAGAAGATAGAGATATATAGAGAGAGAGAGAGAGAGAGAGAGAGAAAGAGAAAGAGAAGAAAGAGAAGAGAAAGAGAAAGAGAAAGAGAAAGAGAAAGAGAAAGTTAGAAAGAGAAAGAGAAAGAGAGAAGAGGATGAGAGAGAGAGAAGAGGATGAGAGAGAGACGGGGGGGGAGATGACAGAGAAAGAGGGAGAAAATGACAGGGAGAAAAGAAAGAGAAAGAGAAAGAGAAGAGAGAGACACAGGCGGGGGGGAGGGGGGGGGGGTGTCGTGAATATTCATTGTGATTCGTCCGGGGTGAAAACGGCGCCGGTGTTTATCGCGGAGGAGGAGGAGGAGGCGGCGGCCGGGGCTGGGATTTGGGTATGGAAGGAAAACAGAGATCCCTCTCACCAAATTAATCCCGCCACCGAACAGCATCTCGCGGTAAATTTGGAGAGAGGGAGGGATGGGAGGTGGAGAGGAGGGGGTAATGGGAGGGGGAGGAGAAGGATGGAAGGAGGGAGGTGGAGAGGGATGGGACAGGGAGGGATGGGAGGAGGATGGGAGGGGAGGGAGGGATGGGAGGAGGATGGGGAGGGAGGTGGAGAGGGATTTGAGGGGGAGGTGGGTAATGGGAAGGGAGGGGAGAGGGATGGGAGGAGGGGGAAAGGGAGGGAAGGAGGGGGAGAAATGGGTATGAGTGATGACGGGTAGGAGGTGGAGGAGGGGAAGATTGTGGGAGGAAGGGGAGAGGGAGGGAAGAGAGTGGGAGACATGGGGGAAGGGAAAGGGAGTGAGGGGGATGGAGAGAGATAGCAAGGGGAGGAGATGGATGGGGAGGTGGAGGATGGGAAAGGAGCAGAGGAGGGGGCTGGAGACGGAAGAGAGGGATGGGGAGGTGGGTAGGATGTGCTAAATGGGGAAGAGGGAGGGGGAGGCGAAAGTGGCCGGGATAGCGTGGGTGGAGAGTCCATGTTGATTGCGTGGGGAGGCCTGCTAGGGTAGGGGGGAGGGATAGGGAAGGTGGACGAGGTGGGGTCAGGGGAGGGAGGGAGGGAGGGAGGGAGATAGGGGGGGTAGGGAAGGCGCTGGAGATGTGTGAAGATCTTGTATAACTTGTTTGACTTGATCATGTGCCGTATTTCCCTTTCTTTCTTTCGAAAATTAAACAGAGTATATATGGAAGCCTTTTCCATGAATATAAAAGTGATATAGTTTTTTTTTTTTAACGAACGGGAAGGGATGTAAATAAATAAAAAAATAGAATGGAAAAGCTTGATTGGATATGGTAGGGGGAGGGGGAGATGGGGGGGGAGGGTAGCGTGGGCGTGAAGAGAGCACAACGCCCAATACATCACGCGTTTTGACACGATCGTAAAGCGCTCCGCCCACGCCCGGCGAATAACGCCCGCGGCACTCTTCCCAGCCCGCCCGTGGCCCCCTCTCTCGCTGGCGCTGGCAGTGGCACCCGAAAATGTCTCAATTGCCACGCCCGCGCGCCCACAGGTGTGCATGTGCAGTTCCGGGAGTCATTAACCACGGGCGGGACTTAAAGAGACAGATGATTTAGATTGGATTAGCAGGGGCAGGGGGAGGGAAGGGAAGGGGGGAGGGGGAGGTGTAATTAGCCCGATGAAGAGCCTCGTGTTGTTAGGGGAAGGGTGGGGGAGAGAGGGGAAAGGTGGGGGAGAGAGGGGGAAAGGGAGGGGGGAGGGGGAGGGTAAAGTAAAGGGGAGACCGATCATTACGTTGCCGCCCTTGAGCGTGTCGTTAAAAAGTGTTTTGGAGGGACTGTCGCGCCGCCTGCGGGATGATGGATCGTCCAGGGGGCCAGGCGGCCTTCTCGCCCTCCCCCCGCACCTGCCCTCTCTCTCTCTCTCTTTCTCTTTCTCTCTTTCTCTTTCTCTTTCTCTTTCTCTTTCTCCTTTCTCTTTCTCTCTCTCTCTTTCTGTCTCTGTCTCTGTCTCTCTCTCTCTCTTTCTGGCCTCTGTCTCTCTCTCTCTCTCTCTCTCTCTCTCTCTCTCTCTCTCTCTCTCTCCTCTCTCTCTCTCTCTCTCTCTCTCTCTCTCTCTCTCTCTCTCTCTCTCTCTCTCCCTCTCTCCCTCTCTCTCCCTCTCCCTCCATCTCCCTCCCTCCACCCTCCTCCCTTCTGTCCCCTCTCTCCTCTCTCCCCCTCGTCTTTTTTTCTCCCCTCTTCCCTCTCCCCTCTTTTACCTCCATTGGTCCTTGTCCCCTTTTTGCGCGTTCCCTTTCCTCTGCCTTTCCAAGTTTCCTCTCCTCTGATTTCCTCGCATCTCCACCCCTTTCTCCTTTTTCTCTCTCTCTCCCTTTCTCTCTCTCTGTTCCCCTTTATGCTAACATTTCCCTGTCCACCTTACGCTCTCCGGTCGCCAGCCACACCCTGTCCTGGCCGCCCTTCCGCGCCCACCCGCCCACGCCCACTCTTCCACGCCCACCCTTCCGCGGACCCTTCGGTGCCGCTCTGGTCCCTGGGGGCGGGTAATCACGCCCACTCTGGCACCTTCCTTTTGGCACTCGTAGTCTCTCTTTCTCTCTCTCTCTTCTCTCTCTCTGTTCTCTGTTCTGTTCTGTTCTGTTCTGTTATCTTCTTCTCTTCTCTCTCTCACTCTCCCTCCCTCCCCCTCTCTTTTAATATTTTTCTTTTCCTTCCTTTTCTTCTTTTTTTCTCTTTCTTTTTTTCTATCCTTCTCCTTATCTCTTTCTCTCCCTGTCTCTCCCCTTCCTTATCACCCTCTGCCCTTCCTCTTATTCTCCCTTTCATTCTCCCCTTTAGACAAGAGGGGGGAGGGGGAGGAGGGGGAGGAGGGGGCGGTGGAGGCAAAGACGTCAGTAAGATTTTAATTCCAGGTGTTGAGCCCAGGTGATGGATGCTCCCGACCCTAAGATGGTGGTGGTGATGGTGATAGTGACGGTGTGGGGGATGGTGATGACGTTGATGTTGATTGCGGTGGTGATGATGATGATGGTGATAATGATGATGATGATGATGGTGTGGGGGGGATGGTGATGGTGTTGATTGCGGTGGTGATGATGATGGGGATGATGACGGTGATGGTCATGGTGATGATGATGATGGTGTGGGGGATGGTGATGGTGATGGTGTTGATTGCGGTGGTGATGATGACGGTGGTGGTTATGGTGATGATGGTGGTGATGTTGATTGCGGATATAATGATGATGATGATGTTGAATTCGATGATGACTATGATTTGGATACCGATGATGGTGGTGATGGTGATGATAGAGTGATGATTATGATGACGACGCCCCAAACGGGTCTTACTTTCATCCCCCTGTGAATATCAATCTCATCCCCCCCCCCTCCCTTTCTTCCCGCAGGCGCGCGCGCACGGCCCCCGCACCAACTACGACGTGGCCATGCTGCAGTTCGAACAGCTGATCGGCAACAAGCACTTTCTCCTGTCCTTCATCGACACCCTGGAGTCTCAGAAGTCCTTCAACATCAGAGACAAGTGAGTCCTCCTTGCTCCTCCTTTCTTTGCCTCCTCCTCCTTTGATGCTGCTTCTTCTTCTTCGTTTTCTTTTTCTTTTTCTTTTTTTTTTCTTCTGCTTCTTCTTTAGTCTCGTCGTCGTCGTCCTCCTCCTCCTCCATATCTTCATCGTATTCTCCTCTTCATACTTCTCCGCCCCTCGTATTTTTTCTTCTCGCTTCTTCTTCTTCGTCTCACTTTTTTCTTCATCCTTTTTTTTCCTCTTCATTCTTCTCCTCCCTCTTTTCACCCTTCTCCTTATCTTCATCATATTCTCCTCTTCCTCCTCCTCCTCCAACTCGTCATCTTCGTCATCCTCCTCTTTCTCTTCTCCCATCGGTTGTTCGTTGATTTTGTTGTATCATTATTATGATAATTATTATTAACCCTTATATATTATTAGCATTATTGCTGTTGTTATTGTTAATCCTTAGTTATCATTATTGTTGTTGTTGCCAATAACATATTTTTATTGATCTATTATTACTGATGATGAGGTTGAGGATTATAACACTATTATGATCATTATTGATGACATCCTTACCTCCATCATCATCATAATCATTATCTTCCGCCCCTAACTCCCCTTTTTCCCCCCTTCCCCCCTCTCCCCCCAGGGTGAACGTGGCGTCCCTGGTGACGGTGCTCCTGATGGGCCGCATGGAGTACCTGACGGAGGTGTTGCGGTGCCTGATGCTGCGGCTGGTGTCAGCGGCTGCGGCCACCAAGCACCCGCAGCTGATGCTCCGCCGGACAGAGAGCGTGGTCGAGAAGATGCTCACCAACTGGCTGGCGCTCTGCATGTACGGCTATCTGAAGGTGGGTCGGCGGTTGTAGGGTTGTAGGGTTGTTAGGGTTGTGGGGTGGGGAAGTGTTGTGGTAGGAGGTGTGGCAGACGTTATGGTTTCGAGGAAGGGGCGCGGTGGTAGATTTTGTGAATGTTAGTTTTTTTTTTTTTTTTTTTTTTTTTTTTTAGTGTGAGGAAATTGGTAGATTGATAGATTATTGTTTTATACGAATATACATGTATATATATTTTTTCTTTTTTTCTAGGTAAGGAATTTTTTTTATTGATTATTACTTATTGGGAGATTTCTTTTATCGATTCCACACACATAGTATATCAATTTTGAGTATTTTTACATAAAGAAAATAGAATAAAATGAACTAGAATAAGCTAAAATCCGCCATAATATTCATAAGTCCAGATTCCATGACATTAACCATCTCTCTCTCTCTCTCCCCCATACCACTTTCGCCCCACCCCCTTCCCCTTCCCCATTTTCGCCCCCTCCCCCTTCCCCTTCCCCTCCCCCAGGACGACGCCGGCACCGCCCTGTTCCTGCTGTACAAGGCCATCAAGCACCAGGTGGAGAAGGGCCCCGTGGACGCCCTCTCCCACGACGCCCGCTACTCTCTCTCGGAGGAACGCCTCCTCAGGGAGCAGGTCGACTTCAGCCCTGTGGTGAGTAGCCGATTCGGCCCCCCCCCTCCCCCTCCTCGTCCAACTCCTTATCTTTATCCTTGTCTGTATCCTTATCCTTATCCTTATCCTTATCCTTCTCTTCGTCCCCTCACCTCGTCCCCTTATCCGTCTTCTTCTCGTCCCTCGTCCTCGTCCTCGTCCTCGTCCTCCTCCTTCTTCCCCTTCTCCTCCTCCTTCTCCCCCTACTCCTCCACTTCCTCCTCCTCCTCCACTTCCTCCTCCACCTCCACCTCCGTCTTCTTCCTCTCCTTCCTCTTACCCCTTTCCTTCTTCCACATTTTCTTTCCCAGTCTCCTCCATCCCCTTTCCCTTTCCTCTATCCCAATTCCTATTCACATTCCCATTCTTATTCCCATGCCCATTCCTAATTCCCAATTCCTTATTCCCTATTCCCTATTCCTTATTCCCTCCTCCCTCCTCCGTATTATATATATACATATCTATATATATTTTTTTCAAATTCCTATACGTGTTCACTACCCCCTACCCCCCCTATTGCTTCATCAGCTTCTCGATGCTTCGGACAGACGCCTCATTTGCTTCACTTGCTTCACTTGCAATAATGAGGAGAATAATGGATTGGTTAAAACGTAGCTGTTTTTTTTTTTTCTTTTTCTTTTTTTCTTTTTTCCTTTTTTTTCTTTTTTTTATTTCTCTTGCATTTCATGTTCCGAAGGTCATCGAAAAGCGATGGGGATAAAAAGGGAAAAATGTTAGAATCCAGTTTTTTAAAAAATATTTGCTTGTGGGCGTACTTACCTGCTGTTTAAATGGAATAAATACACACGTGTTTGTTCTCCTAATATTGGTACATCTTATACATAACTGCTGATTTATTACATACATGCAAACCCAAGACCTAAAACAAACATAAACATAAACAAACACAAACACTTACACACACACACACAATCACACACACTTACAGACACACACACACGCCACGACCCATAAAACCTAAACCTTAACTAAATAATAATAAAACAACCATATTTATAAAATAAACATCACACCCCCCCACTCCCTCCCTCCACCCCCACCCCACACAGCCCACCTCCCTCCAAAATAGACCAAAATTCAAAAAATTCACAGACACCAATAACACCTTTTTCCTCCCCCACTCCCTCCCCCTCCCTCCTTCCCCCTCTCCCCTCCCTCCCTCCTTCCCCCCACACCACCCCACTCTCCCCCAAAAAGACCAAAATTTAAAAATTCACAGACACCAATAACACCTTTTCCTCCCCCACTCCCTCCTCCCTCCTTCCCCCCTGGCCAAGAGGAAGTAGAGTCCCCCCCCCGGAGAGTCTGCAAAGTGTGCTTGCTGGTGGTGCTTGCTGGTGTTGAAGGCGCTTGGGGAAGGAAGGCACGGGACCCGCTTGCGCTAAATCATAGTGGGCTTTGTCTAGAATTTTTTTTTTTTTTAAGAATTAATGCTTCAGGGTGTTTTTTTTATGTTGTGTTAGTGTCGTTATTGTTGGTTTGTATTTTAAGTTTATTTTTTTAAATATTTTTTTGTTTTTGTTTCGTTTGTTGTCTTTTTCAGTGTAGATTTTTTTATTATTATTAATTCTCTGTGTTGTTTGTTTATCGCCTTTTTGGCCGAGGGTAAGGCGTAAGAGGAAGGAGGAAGGAGGAAGAAAGGAAGGAGATGAAGAGGAGGAAAGGAGAAAGGAAGAGAAGAAAAAATTAACGATGTACTGTTATTCTTGCAAGAAGGAAATAGGTGAGAAAGGGAGAGAAAAGGAGAAAATAAGAAAAGGGAGGAGGTGGAGAATCAGAGAGAGAAAGAGAACGAGAACGAGAAGGGGAAAGAGAGAAAGAAAAAAGAGGGAAAGAGAAGGCTTGAGAACTAGAAAGGGAATGAGACGGAGGGAGGGGAAGGAAGGGAAGGGGGAGGAAAGAGAGGGAGGAAAAGAGAGATTATTTTTTAAATCCTCTTGCTCCTTCCCCCTCCTACTCCCACTCCCCACTCCCCACTCTCCCCCTTCCTACTCTCTCTCCCTTCCTACTCTCTCTCCCTTCCTACTCCCCACTCCCCACTCCCTCCTCCTTCCCACTCTCCCCACTACCCCCTTGTCCCAGTACTCCCTCTCTCTTACTACTCCCCACTCCCTCCCCCTCTGCCTCCCACTCTCCCCCTCCCCACCCCCACTCCCTACTCTCCCACTCCCTCCCTCCCCTTTCCCCACTCCCTCCTCCCTCCTCTTACTCCCACTCCCTCCTCCTCACT
>NC_091560.1:203989-206489 GCF_042767895.1 Penaeus vannamei | reverse complement strand
GTATTTATTAACATGATTAACAGCAGCTCTAACCAATAAGAGATAGAGATAAGCTTAAATCACCTGAGCAATTGATTTAACAATTCAGACAAGTTGAGATGACAGCCTAACTAATGGTTTATAAAAGCCGAGAATAAGAGACAGAACGGCGACCTCCACTTAGCGGCGACCTCCACTTAACGACCTGACGCGGCGGTGGAAGCTTTTGTGGTTAATAAAAGAGACAAAGTATAGTACCAGTGACCTGCCACCCCCCCGCCCGCCCATGTAGCCCCCCCCCTCATGCTCGCCTAGAGGGGGAGGGGGAGGGAGGGAGGGAAGGGCGTGATGGAGAGGGACGGCACCTTCCTCCTCCTCCTCCTCCTCTTCCTCCCTTTCAGAAAGAGGGAGAGAGAGAGAGAGGGGGAGGGAGGCTTTGCCCGACGCCCTCTCACTACCCCTTCCTCTTCCTCCCTCCCTCTTTAGCCCCTCTCGGTGTTCCCTCTTTTTTTTTAAGTCTTAGTGATCCTTCTGTCTTAGACTTTTGACCCCTTAGTGTCTGTCAAGTGACTCTCCGTCTTCGCTCTTTCTCGCGTTTGCAGTATTTGCGGCGCACTTTCTTCTCAAGCCTTGCACGACCCACTCGCTGTCTGTCGGTGATGATGACGACCCCGACTTGCATCCCTGTTGCACTCAGTTCTTGTCTTGCAATTGCACCACCCCGTGCACTCCTTCGAATCACAGTCACACCTTGATAACCATTAACAAAGAACAGAGAAAAGAGAAGCGGAAAGACCTAAGAGAAAATAAGAGAATAAAGAGAGTAGTTAGAAAAAAAGGAGCCAGTTATTATTACTCTTTATACTAACGCGTTCTCTTCCCCTCTCTCTTGTCTCCCCTCTTCGCAGACGCTGGCCATGTACGCCGAGGAGTACGAGGAGAAGGTGCAGGTCAAGGTCCTCGACTGCGACACCATCACGCAGGTCAAGTCCAAGATCCTGGACGCCCTCTACCGCAACACGCCGCAGTCCCTCCGACCGTCCGTCCACGAGGTCGACCTTGGTAAGGAGAAGGAGAAGGAGGAGAAGGGGGGGAACCTCGGCCTTGGAGGTGGAGGTTTGGGGGGGTGGGAGGGGAGAACCTCGGCCTTGGAGGTGGAGGTTGGGGGGTGGGAGGGAGAACCTCGGCCTTGGAGGTGGAGGTTGGGTTGGTTGCGATTTAGTTTAGTTTCTGATGTCTTTATTGCTTGTTGTTAGCATCGTTATTGGTATTTTTGATATTGTCATTATTGTTATTATTACTATTGTTATTAGTACTAGTGGTAGTATTTATTATTATTATTATTATTATTATTATTATTATTATTATTATTACTATTACTATTACTATTGATTTGTGTGTGAGATTGATTACTCTTACATTGATGCTGTGGATGACTCATAATTATCATTTTCTTTAATGTATGTGTTTATTTAACATTATTACTTTGTTTTTGTTTTCATAAATCTACAATTGATATTCATATTAAAAGCCCAATTTCTAAATGTTGACTCCCGATTTATTGCATCCGTGCAATTGGCAGATTTAAAAGGCCCCGGATTTTTTTTCTCTCTCTCCTTTTTGGGCAATTTTTTTTCTATCTTTTTTCCCCTGAAATAACAAGTTTTAGAGAACTTCAAATGAAATGCAATCCCGGTAGACTGGCGGGGGAACTGACTGTTTGCTTCCAGGACTGTGCCCTGCTTGGCTCTATTATTGGGTGTTTTGTTGTAAATTCTCCTTTTTTTCTGTTCCTGTCAATTTATTTTTTTTATTTTCATTTTTTTTTGTTTCTTTGTCGTCTTTGTTCATGTTTTCGCTTTTTTTTTTTCTCTCTCTCTTCGTTCTGTTTCTCTCTCTCTCTCTCTCTCTCTCTCTCTCTCTCTCTCTCTCTCTCTCTCTCTCTCTCTCTCTCTCTCTCTCTCTCTCTCTCTCTCTCTCTCTCTCTCTCTCTTTTCTCTTTCTCTCTCATTCCCTCTCTCTCTCTCTCTCTCTCTCTCTCTCTCTCTCTCTCTCTCTCTCTCTCTCTCTCTCTCTCTCTCTCTCTCTCTCTCTCTCTCTCTCTCTTTTTATCCTCGCCTCTCACTAGCTTTTTTCTTCCTCTCATATCTTCCTCCTTTCCATCTTCTACATCCTTCATCTTCCTCGTTCTTCTCCCTTCTACTTTTTCACCGTCTTCCGCACGCAGTATCCACACGCAAATATCCACACACGCAAACATCCACACGCCAAATATCCACACACGCCAAATATTCGCGACCAACCCACTAACTCTCATCTCCTCCTTTCTCCCCCCTCTCCCCCCTCTCCCCCTCCTAGAATGGCGACACGGGCGCGCCGGGCGGGTCACCCTCAGCGACGAGGACCGCACCACGCTGACGGGCGCGGGCGGGTGGCGCCGAGTCAACACCCTCGCCCACTACGGCGTCAGGGACTCAGCTGTCATGGCGCTGATCCCCCGGCAGAACGACTCCTTCTCGTC
>NC_091560.1:193989-201489 GCF_042767895.1 Penaeus vannamei | reverse complement strand
CCTCTTTCATCTCTCTTATCTCTTCTCTTTTCTCTCCTCTTTCCTCTCTCCTCTCTCTCTCCTCTTTCATCCCCCCTCTCTCCTCTCTCCTTTTTCTTCTCTCTTATCTCTTATCTCTTCTCTTTTCTCTCCCCTTTCTCCTTTCTCCTCTCTCCTCTCCCGGTTTCCGCTCACGCCCTCCTTTTGGATGTATTAACGCTCTCTCTATATGCACACGTCTTTCAGTCGGCTGAACAGCATGAATAATGGAGAGCATGATTTTAGCCATGAGTCTTGGGAAGGAGGGAGGGAGGGAGGGAGGAGGAGAGGAGAGGAGGGAGGGAGGGAGGAGGAGAGGAGGGGGGAAGGAAGGGGGAGGGAGGGGAAGGAGAGGGAGGGAGGGTGAGGAAAGGGGTGAGGGAGGGAATAGGAAGAGGGGAGGGAGGAAGTGAGGGAGGGAGAAAGGAGGAAGGTGGGAGGGGAGAGGGAGGTGGGAGGGGAGGAGGGAGGGAGGGAGGGAGGAAAGAGGCGATCGCCAGACGTCTTGGTTGCCGTGGGAAAAAAAGGAGGAGGAGGAGGAAGAAGAAGAAGAGGAGGAGGAGGAAGGGGGAAAAGGATGTATGGATGAAGGAGGAAGACGCCATTGAAAAAAAATTCCTTATTCCAGAAAAGAAGTAAATGCAGTTTTGTGGATTGATAGATATGCAAATAAGACCAGGCTTTCGGGAAGGAATAGATAGATGTGTGGAGAGCGAGAAGATGCGAAGTTGTTTTTTTTCTTCCACGGTCGTATGTCAGTTTTTTTCCTCTTCTTGCAAGATTCGCTTGCCGTCAGAGGACTCCCCTCGCCCAGTACCCTCCGCCCCCTACCCTTCCTCTTCTCTTACTCCTTCCCTTTCCCTCTCGTCCTGTTTCTCCTTCTACTATTCCTCCCATTCCCCCCTCCCTAGGTTCCTCCCACTTCTCCTACTCCTCCCCTTCCCCTGTTCTTCCTCCCTTCTCCTACTCCTCCCCTTTCCTCCTCCCCTTCTTCCTCCTTCTCCTACTCATCCCTGTTCCTCTTCCCCCTTCTCCGCCCCCCACTTCTCCTACTCCTCCCCTTCCTTCTCCCCTCTCCCTCTTCCCCCTCCCCTTCTCCATCCTCCCCTTCCACCTCCCTCTTCTTCCCCTTCCCCCTTCCCCTTCCCCCTTCCCCTTCCCCTTCCCCTTCCCTTCCCTGGTCCTCCCCCTGACACACACTCGCACACATATCGTCTTTATTTCGGTCTAGTGCTCACCGTCTCCACTAGATGTCTCCCTGACGCCCTCGACCCACATCCCCCCTTTCCCCTTCCCCCCTCCACCAACACCCCTCCCCTCACCCCCCTCCGCCATTCATTCCAGTCGTTTTCTTCCATTTCCCAGTTCATGGGGGGGGGGGGGTAGAGGTGGTAATGGGGGAGGAGGGGGTGAGTTACCCTCTCCCCCCTCTTCCTCCTCCTCCTTCCCTCTTTCCCCCCCCCCTCCCTCTTCCCCTCCTCCTTCCCTCTTCCCCTCCTCCCCCTCCCCAACCCATACCCCTTTCTAATCCCATGATTGAATTAACTTTACGACAGTTTTCCACTCTGTGACTGATGCATTTTCATGTTTTTTTTTTTTAAGAGCGTGTGTGTGTGACTTTGTATGTGGGCGGTGGGGTTGGGGGGAGAATGAAGGCTCTGTTGTCTCTTTTTTTTTTTAGGGTGGGAGTGGAAGGAGGGAGGGAAGGAAGGAAGAAGAAGAAGAAGAAGAAGAAGAAGAAGAAGAAGAAGAAGAAGAAGAAGAAGAAGAAGAAGAAGAAGAAGGAAAGGGAGGAGGAGAGTGGGAAAGCGAGGAAGGGAGAGGAAAGGATGGAGAGTAGCAGAAAGGGGGAAAGGTTAGAAGGAAAAGAGGAAGAGAGAAAGAGAGAATGAGGAGAAGGGAAGGAAAAGGAAAGAAGAGAGAGGAGAGGAAGCGGGCGAAAGAGAGAGAGAGAGAGAGAGAGAAGAAGAGAAGAGAAGAGAAGAGAGAGAGAGAGAGAGAAGAGAGAGGAGGAAAATGAGGAAGATTGTTGCCAAAGGATCGTGGTTCCAAAAAAGAAAAAAAATGGAGAAGGAGAAGGAGAAGAATAGGAAGAAGAAAAAGAAGAAGGAGGAGGAGGAAGAAGAGGAAAGATAATGATGATAATGAAAAGAGATGGCGGCGACGGGGCGGGCGTGGGGGGGGGGGGGGAGGTATTTTAACCGGCGTCCATTTCAGTCGCAGAAGAACCGCAGGAAATATCGTTTTGCGGCTTCGGGAATAAAAGGGGGTTCAGTGACGTCATCCTTGTCGTCTCCACCGCCGCAGCCAGGGTCATCGTCGTCGTTGTCATTGGCATAATCGTCATCATCAATAATCATCGTCATCATCACCATCAGTCAGTCGTCAATAATCATCATCAGTCATCATCATCAGTGAGTCTTCAGTCATGATCATCATCGTCATCATCATCATTGTCATCATCGTCATTATCATCATCATTATCGTCATCATCATCATTATCATTATCATCATCACCATCAGTCAGTCGTCAATCATCATCATTATCGTCATCATCATCATCATCATCATTATCATCATCGTCATTATCATCATCATCGTCATCATCATCATCACCATGTCAGTCGTCAATCATCATCATCATCATCGTCATCGTCATCGTCATCGTAATTGTCATCACTTGTCGGAGGGAAGTGCTAATAGACAGATCGACAGTCGGTGGGCGTGGCAGAGGAAGTGGGCGGACCTTCCTTCGCGTGCCGGGGGGGGTGGGGGGGGTGATTTGAACGCCTTGTTGACATGGTTGTGTACGTGTGATGGAGGATGAAGAGTAGGTGGAAGAGGAGGAGGAGGAAGGAGGAAGGAGAAGGTAGAAGGGGAGGTGAAGGAGAAGGAGGAGGAGGAAGAAAAAGAAATGGAAGAGAAAGAAAGAGGAGGTAGAAGGGGAAGGGGGTGGAGGAGGAGGGAGAAGGCAGGTGGAAGGAGGAGGAGAGGAAGAAGGAGAGAAAAAAAAGAATAGACGGAGTAAAGGGAATAATAATAATAGGAAGAAAAGGGAAAAGTGAGAGAGTGAGAGAACCACTTCGACTATGCTCGCGCGGGGACAGTTTGCGTGTGCGTGTGTGTGTGTGTGTGTGTGTGTGTGTGTGTGTGTGTGTGTGTGTGTGTGTGTGTGTGTGTGTGTGTGTGTGTGTGTGTGTGAGTGTGTGTGTGTGTGTGTGTGTGAGTGTGTGAGTGTGTGTGTGAGTGTGTGTGTGCTGTGTGTGTATGTATTTGTGTGCGTGTGTGTGTGTGTGTGTGTGTGTGTGTGTGTGTGTGTGTGTGTGTGTGTGTGTGTGTGTGTGCGCGTGTGTGCGTAAAGGTACTTACACGTGTTAAGAGCGTGTACAGACACCGACTTTTAGCTTTTTACTAAGAGGAAGAGAAAAAAAAATGTCCGTTTGAAAAAAAAAAAAAAAAAAATGGGTGAGAAGACAGGGAAGGGAAGGAAGGAAGGAAGGGGGGGGGTGGAGGAGGAGGAGGAGGTGAAGAGAATTGAAAGGAGGGGGGGGGAGGGTGAGGGTGGGGGGGGGGTGAGAGGTGGCAGCGAAGGCACCCTCCCGACTGATGCTGAGGGAGCGTGGCAGGCCGAAGAAAAGGGCGACAGGTTTTCCACTTAAGATGTCTTGGTAATTTGTCGTGTAGCGGGCCGGTGTCTCGTCATTTAGTGGGGGGGGAAGGGTTAGTTTGAAGGGCGTGGGAGTGAGGGGGAAGGGGAGGAGGGGGAAGGGGGTTAGTTTGAAGGGCGTGGGGGTGGGGGAAGAGTTGTGGAGGGGGAGGAAAGGGTGGGATTTGAAGGTTTGAGGGTGGGGGAAGGAATGGGGGAGAGGGGGAAGGGGTTAGTTTGAAGGGCGTGGAGGAGGGTAGGGCGAAGAAGGGCGTTGGGGTGGGCGAGAGGTGGGAAGGGGTTAGATTTAGAAAGGCGTAGGGAATTAGGGAAGGTTGTTGGGGGTGGGGAAGGTTAGTGTTGAAAGAGCGTGGGGGGGAGGGGGAAGGTTTTGGAAGGGAGAGGGGAAGGGGGTTAGATTGAAGCGCGTGGGGGTTGCGAAGGTTTTTTTGGGGGAGGAAGAAGGGGGAAAGGGAGTAGGGGGGAGGGGACGGGAGGGGGTGGTAGTTCTTCGTGTCAAGGAGTCCGAGTGGCGAGGCACCGCGATCGTCCCGTGCCCGTGTTATTACGTAAGGAGAGAAAAAAAATCGGATAAGAAAAATAATATTTGATAAAAAGATGATAGAGACGCTAAAGAAATGAGAAGGGGAGAAAGGAGGCGGCCCGGGAGAGCAGCGGCGGGCGCGAGAGCCGAGAGGCGAGAGGCGAGGCGCGGGACCAATTGGTTCTCGGAGGCGGGCGCGCGGGCGGGCGGGCGGGCGAGCGGGCGGACGAGGCGGCGAGGGCGGAGTCACAGGGGATGTCAGTGAGGGCGACATCAATCAGAAGGCCGTTAATCATGGCCGGTGATGATTGACTGCGGGATACAGGGGGCGGGGCGCGGGTGACGGCCGACACAGGACCTCCATTATGGCCGCCCGACGGAGGAGGATGTCGGGAGGAGGGCCGCCGACGCCGAAGCCTCCTGGGCTGGGTCGGGGCTTGGTCGGGGCGGGCGGGTCGGGCAGGCGGGGCGGGCGGCGGGGCGAGTGCATGGCGCATGAGACACTTGCGGGGGCCGTCTTGCTTCGGTTTTGGCTTCTCTTGCCTCCCTCCTGTTCGCCTCTCCTCGTCGTCTCTTCCTTCCTTCGGGCGGCCCTTTTGCACGGCGGAGGGGGAGGGAAGGGGCGGGGGGAGAGGGGGTTGGGGGGAAGGGGGTGGTAATCCATCATGGCGGATGAGGCGGCCGGACCTGGAGGGCCACGGGCAGGGGCGCCTCTCCCCTCCCTTCCCTCCCTCCCTCGCCCTTCCCAATGGCCGCTTGTCTCCGCCCCTCGCGGGTTTTTTTTCTCACCCTCTCTCACTCCCTCTTGTTTTATCTCTTCTCTGTCTGTCTCTCTCTCTCTCTCTCTCTCTCTCTCTCTCTCTCTCTCTCTCTCTCTCTCTCTCTCTCTCTCTCTCTCTCTCTCTCTCTCTCTCTCTCTCTCTCTCTACCCTTCTCTCTCCCTCTCTCCCTCTCTCTCCTCTCCCTCCCTCCCTCCCTCCCTCCCCTTTCCTCCCTCCCTCTCTCTCTCCCTCCTTACCTTCTTCCCTCCCTATTTCTCCCTCCTTTCCTTTCTCCCTCCTTCTCTCCTATTACTCCCCCCCCGCTTAAGAACTCCCCTCCGCCACCTGCCTGTCATTAGCCTCACCTGCGCCGCCTTGCCATCGCCGCGCCCTTTGCCTCTGCCGCCCCCCACCCCCCCACCCTCCACCGTCACCTCCCCCCCCCTCTGCGCCGTGGTCGTCCCGTGAGACTCGGATCTACGCTGTGGGTCGTGCGTCAGCCTCGAGGTCGTGGCTGTGTGGCGACGACCATGGAAGGAGGATCTGGAAGGGAGGGGAAGGGAGGGGAGGGGAGGGGAGGCGAAGGGAGGGAAGGGAAGGGAAGGAAGGCGAATGGGAGGGAGGGGAGGGAACGGAAGATATGAAAGGGGAAGGGAGGGGAGGGAAGGGAAGGAATGCGAAGGGGAACGAGGTGAGGGAAGGGAAGGGAAGGAAGGCGATGAGGGGAGGGAGGTGAGGGAAGGGAAGGGAAGGGGGAAGGGAGGGGAGAGGGAAGGATGAGAGGGGAGGGGCGGGGGTGAAAGGGGGAGGGAGGGGAGGGGGGGAGGAATATTCGGGCATGGGAGAACGAAGGGGGCAGAGGGAAACAAAAAAAAAAAATAATAATAATGTTGATAATAATGATAATCATCATAGTAATATTACAAAGAAAAATAAGCCGCACCCCCCCCCCCGCCCCACCCCACCCCCTCCTCCCAGCTCCTGGAGGCAACGGCTATTAATCATAGCAATAACGAGAGGCACTCCTGCTTGCTTGCTTGCTTGGGGGGGGGTAAGGGGTAAGGAGGAAGGGGGGGAGGTATTGTGACCTCTGTGTTGTTTTTCGTCTTTATTGCTTTTTGGAATAAGGGCGAAGGAGAGGAGGATTACTGCTTATCTCTTCTTTGGCGATTAGCATCTTGGGCGAGGCGAACGGGAGATGGTTCTCTTCGTCTCCGTCTCCGTCTTCTTCTTCTTCTTCGTCTTCGTCTTCTTAAGAAATCCTTTTCTTTTTCTTTTTCTTTTTTTTTCTTCTGGTTCCGCTTTGGCTTGAGCTTCCAGACCCCATTTTATTATTATTTTTTTGTATGGTAGTTTTTTTGCTATAATTTTTCATGCTTTGAAGTTTTTGTTATTTGTGTTATCATTGCCTTAGCATTTTTGTTATATATATATATATTTTTTTTTAGAATAGCAAGCTAGCTAGTTACCCTAGTGACAATTCTTTCTCATTGCTGACACGCCGCTTCGGCCGCAAACCCTTGAGCTAAAGACAACGCTTGACCTTGTACATTTCAGGCACAGGCTACTACTCATACGCTAACAGTGTGTCACCCTTGAACTCTCCTGTAGTCGAGGGTGGCGGCGGCGGCGACGGCGGCAGCGGCACCATGGGGCGCGGCGGCGGCGGCGGCGGCCCCGGCGTGCAGTTCTACCACCTGGTGCGCACGCCGGAGGACTCGGCCTCGGGCACCCTGGGGTCGTCGCGGGACGGGCGCGACCGCACCTACGGCACCCACAAGGCCATCCCGGAGATCTTCCTGACGCGGCTGCTGTCCACCAAGGGCACCGTGCAGCAGTTCGTGGACGACTTCTTCCGGACCATCCTGAGCGCCAACGACGGGCTCCCGCCGGCCGTCAAGTGGCTCTTCGACCTGCTGGACGACGCCTCGCGCGCCCACGGCATCACCGACCCCGAGGTCATCCACGCCTGGAAGTCCAACTGCCTCCCGCTGCGCTTCTGGGTCAACTTCATCAAGAACCCCGACTTCATCTTCGACATCGCCAAGACGCCCACGGTCGACTCGTGCCTCTCGGTCATCGCGCAAACCTTCATCGACGCCTGCTCGACGGCCGAGCACCGCCTGGGCAAGGACTCGCCCTCCAACAAGCTGCTCTTCGCCAAGGACATCCCGCGGTACCGGGCGCAGGTGAGGGGCGGCGCCGCTCGTCGGCTTTCCTTCCGCACACTGATTTACTCGCCGCGAAGTCTCTCTCCGCGCTTTCTCCCCGTTTATCACTCATTCTCGTCTCCCCCTTCCAGGTGAAGAGCTTCTACAGCGACGTGTCGAGCGCGCAGCCGGTGAGCGAGCAGGAGCTGGGCCAGCACATGCAGCAGCTCTCGGCCGCCCACCAGGGCCACTTCGACAACCTGGCCGCCCTCAAGGAGCTCTACATCTACGTCACCAAGTACCACGAGCTGGTGAGTGGCTTCCCCGCCCGGGGTGACCCTGGGGGGACCCTGGGGCTGGGGTCATTTAGGTATTGACTCG
>NC_091560.1:173998-178998 GCF_042767895.1 Penaeus vannamei | reverse complement strand
GTTGTTATCACTGTTATTATTATTTTTGTTTTTATTATCATTATCATCATCGTGATTTTACTGCTTTTATGATTATCATATTTATTATTATCATTGTCATTGTCATTACCATCACTATCATTTTTATAATTTTGATTACTATTGGTATTATCATCATTATCAATTTTGTCATTTTCATTTTTATTTTCTTCGTTCTTTTGCTACTTTAATCAGTATTACTTTTACTATTATTATCATTTTCAGTGTCAATGTTATTATTATTATTGTTATGATGATTATTATTATCATTATCATCATTTTTATTATCATTGTTATTATCATTATCATTATTTTTATTATTATTATCACTATCATTATCATTATCATTATCATTATCATTATCATTATCATTATCATTATCATTATCATTATCATTATCATTATCATTATCATTATTATTATTATTATTATTATTATTATTATCATTATTACTATTATTATTATGATTATGATTATTATTGTTATGATTATAACTATCATTATTATTATCATTATAATGATGATCATTATATCATTATCAATTATCATCATTGCAATTATTATTTTCATTATTACTATTAATAATTATCATTATCATCATTGTTACTGTTATCATTATTATCATTCTGATAGTAATGTTATAATTTCTATCATAATTCTCATATTCTTTATCATTTTTATCATTATCATTATTAGTATCACCATTATTAATAGTAGTAATATCACTCATGTTCTATATATCATCATTATTATTATCTTCATCATTACTATTATTTTTTATCATTTCTATTCTATCATTATTTTTACTATCATTATTATCTATTTCAGTGCCATGATTATTATAATTTTTCCTATTTTTTTACCGTCATTTGATTCACCACAATTTACTATATTTTCCTCATGAACACCTTCTTGAATAAATAAAAGAAATATACGTTTTGTATTACTTTGAAGAAAAGAAAATACAATAAAGGGGAGAAAAGTAAAAATTAATTAACAATTCAGGAAAATTATTGTCTATTTAAATATCTTGATTACTATAATTTTTCCTATTTTTAAAAAGTCATTTACTAAATTCTATTCTTATCATAATCGCCTTTCTGAACACACAAAATGAATATATGTTTTGTATTACTTTGAAGAAGAGAAAATACAGGAAAGAAAAGAAAAAAAAGAAAAAAAAAAATTTACGATTTATGAAAATTATCATCTATTTAAATATCTTGATTACTATCATTTTTCCTATTTTTATCATCATTTATTAGATTCTATCTTTATCATAATCGCTTTCCTGAACACACAAAATAAATATATGTTTTGTATTACTTTGAAGAAGAGAAAATACAGGAAAGAAAAGAAAAAAAATAATTTACGATTTACGAAAATTATCATCTATTTAAATATCTTGATTTCTATAATTTTTCCTTTTTTTTAAAAGTCATTTACTAAATTCTATTCTTATCATAATCGCCTTTCTGAACACACAAAATAAATATATGTTTTGTATTACTTTGAAGAAGAGAAAATACAGGAAAGAAAAGAAAAAAAAAAATTAATTTACGATTTACGAAAATTATCATCTATTTAAATATCTTGATTACCATAATTTTTCCTATTTTTAAAAAAGTCATTTACCAAATTCTATTCTTATCATAATCGCATTCCTGAACACACAAAATAAATATATGTTTTGTATTACTTTGAAGAAGAGAAAATACAGGAAAGAAAATAAAAGAAAAATTAATTTAAGATTTACGAAAATTATCATCTATTTAAATATCTTGATTACCATAATTTTTCCTATTTTTTAAAAGTCATTTACTAAATTCTATCTTTATCATAATCGCTTTCCTGAACACAAAAAATAAATATATGTTTTGTATTACTTTGAAGAAGAGAAAATACAGGAAAGAAAAGAAAAGAAAAATTAATTTAAGATTTACGAAAATTATCATCTATTTAAATATCTTGATTACTGTAATTTTTCCTATTTTTTAAAAGCCATTTACAAAATTCTATTATCATAATCACTTTCCTGAACACACAAAATAAATATATGTTTTGTATTACTTTGAAGAAGAGAAAATACAGGAAAGAAAAGAAAAGAAAAATTAATTTAAGATTTACGAAAATTATCATCTATTTAAATATCTTGATTACCATAATTTTTCCTATTTTTATCATCATTTATTAAATTCTATCTTTATCATAATCGCCTTTCTGAACACACAAAATAAATATATGTTTTGTATTACTTTGAAGAAGAGAAAATACAGGAAAGAAAGGAAAAGAAAAATTAATTTAAGATTTACGAAAATGATTATCTATGTAAATATCTTGATTATTATAATTTTTCCCATTTTTTGAAATCATCATCTGATGTATCATCATTTACTAAATTCTATCTCTATCATAATTGCCTTCTTTAATACACAAAATAGATATATGTTTTGTATTACTTTGGAGAAGAGAAAATACAGGAAAGAAAAGAAAAAAAGAAAAATGAATTTAAGATTTACGAAAATTATCATCTATTTAAATATCTTGATTACTATAATTTTTCCTATTTTTATCATCATTTATTAAATTCTATCTTTATCATAATCACTTTCCTGAACACACAAAATAAATATAAGTCTTGTATTACTTTGAAGAAGAGAAAATACAGGAAAGAAAAGAAAAAAAAGAAAAAAAAATGAATTTAAGATTTACGAAAAAAGGAGAGATTCGCTCATTCCCAATCTTCTGATTCGGAAAAACGCACCTTTTGAAATGCATACAAATTTTTGCCGATTTCAGACACATCAAAAGGAAAAGTGCATTGCGTGAAATACATAAATTGAAGGATGAAGAAAGCGAAAGAAAAGAAGAAAGAAAGAAGAAATAATAATAAAAGAAGGAAAAATAAAATCCCCAGATATTATTCTTCAGCTCTTTAATATTCCTTTTCGGTTCGCCTTTTCCTTTTATATATATATATGTATATTGTGACGAATATTTCTCTCACCCATGTTATATAATTTCTTCTCTCTCTCTTCTTCTTCTTGTTTCTTCTTCTTTTTGTTGGATCTCGCTGAATAAAATGAATAAACCGGAATATTGCGCATGGATTTTCCCCCGAAGGCAAAGCTGGTGTTTTGTCGATGGCACTGATGCCGCTGATTTGTGGCACCGGCTGGCACTCTGGCTCTGAGCGCCCTCGCCCTCTCGACTGTCGTATATCTGGGTTTATTTGGCGAGGATATTATGATGACTCATGCAACGTGACACTTAGCATGTGTACCCCGACACACACACATATACAAAGACACACATATACAGACACAAACACATACATAGACACACGCACATATATGCGCACACACACACACACACGCATACACACACACACACACACACAGAAACAAACACACACACATACACACACACAAACACACATAGACGCACACACACACACACACACACACACACACACACACACACACACAGATATATATATATATATATATATATATATATATATATATATATATATATAGAGAGAGAGAGAGAGAGAGAGAGAGAGAGAGAGAGAGAGAGAGTATAGTCACTATTGAACCATTTCCCAAAAAGTTGTACCGAACAAAACTTCACATATCTTACTGATTGAGTAAAGCTGGGGCGGAGCTTAATGACGTCATCATGTTTAGCCAAAGAGGACAAGCCCTACGATGCCAGATATTGCTAGATACGTAATTTTTTGCATTTCCAACTAAATATCGTATAACACTCCTTTCTTTATGGTATACATATGTATATACATGCATACATACATACATACATACATATATATATATATATATATATATTCGTCTTTTTACACACACAAACACACACACACACACACACAAACACACGCACACACACACACACATACACATGTGTGTATATATGTATATATGTATATATATATATATACATATATATATATATATATAAATATATATATATATATATATATATATATATATATATATATATATATATATGTATATATATACATATATATATATATGTATATATATATATATATATATATATATATATATATATATATATATGTATATGTATATACATACACATATATACTCACACACATGTATACATGTGTGCGCGTGCATACGTGGTAGCTATGTATGTATTCGAAATCATACAGAGGAACGACGGCTAGAAATAGAACACAAATCCTCTGTCAGTTGCCCCCCCTCCCCCCCTCCTCGCCCCCCCCCCGAAAAAAAAAACATATGTGATTCCCCAGAACTGTTTAATATCCAATTAAAAGTTTCGTAAACCTGCTAACGCTCTTTGACGGAAGTAAGTGTTGCTCACGACCGGCTCTGAGCCCCTGCTTTTCACCCCCCCTCTGCCCTTCCCCAACCCCCCACCCCCTCTTTCAATTATTACCTTTTCCCTCCCCTACCCTCCCTCTCTTCCCTCATTTCTCCCTTTCTATTTTTTTCTTGTTCCCATTTCTCTGTCCCTTTATCTCGTATTTCCGTTCATCTTCATCCCTTCTTTATCATCACTCCCTCCCTTCTTCTCTTTCCTCCCTCTTCTCCCTTTCCTTCCCCTCTCCCTCCCTTATCCTAACCTTCCACCCTTATCCCTATTTCCCTCCCCCTCCCTCTCACTCCCTCCTATCTCTCCCTACCTCTCCCTCATTTCCTCACATCTCCCTCACCCCCCCACTCCTTCACCTTTCCCTCACTCCCTCCAACCTCTCTTTACCCAAATCCTCTCCCCTCCTCTCCCCCCACCCTCCATTTCCTCACATCTCCCTCACCCCCCCCCACTCCCTCACCTTTCCCTCACCCCCTCCACCCCATCCTCTCTTTACCCAAATCCCCTCCCTACCCCTCCCCTCCCCCCACCCTCCATTTCCTCATTTCCCTCACCCCCCCCACTCCCTCACCTTTCCCTCACCCTCCCCAACCTCTCTGTAC
>NC_091560.1:164611-165998 GCF_042767895.1 Penaeus vannamei | reverse complement strand
TCAGAGGGAGAGAGAGAGAGAGAGAGATAGAGACAGACAGACAGAGAAAGAGAGAGGGAGAGAGAAAGAGAGAGAGAGAGAGAGGGAGAAAGGGAGAGACAGACAGACAGAGAAAGAGAGAGAGAGTGAATATAGGAACGCATTAAAAAAAAATCTTTCAAAAAAAAAAATGGAAAGGATGCAATTTTATCTTTCAAAATCTGTAAAATTTATGGGTAAAGTTGTTATTGAGATAGCATGCATTAAAAACATACATTATATTGCATTTTCTTACCAAAGAACGGTGCCAAATAAAGTTTCTCACCCTCTCATCTCTCTCTCCTCCCCCCTCTCCCCTATCCCTCCTCCTTGCCTCCTCCACCTCTCCCTTCCCCTTTATGCTTTTCCCTACTTTTTTCCTCCTTCCCTCTCTCCTTTTTGTCTCCTCTCTCCCCTCCTTCTTCCCCCGTTTGCCTCATCCCACCTGCTCCCCTTCCCTTTCTCCTCCTTCCTAGCTTTCTTCCCCCTTCCTCCTTCCCCCTCTCCCTCTCCCCTCCTTCTTCCTCCCTTGCCTCATCCCACCTCCTCCCTCCCTTCTCCCTCCCTTCCCTCCCCCTTCTCCCTTCTCCCTCTCCCCCTTCCCTCCCCTTTTTTTGCCTCCCTCTCTGTCTCATCACCCCATTCCCTACCCTCTCCCTCCCTACTTTTTTCCTCCTTCCCCCTCTCTTCCCTTCTCCCCTCCCTCTCCCCTCCCTCTCCCCTTCCCTTCTCCCCTCCTCTCTCCCCTTCCCTTCTCCCTCCTCTCTCCCCTTCCTTCTCCCCCTCCTCTCTCCCCTTCCCTTCTCCCTCCCTTCTCCCTCTCCCCCTCCCCTTTCCCCCTCCTTCCCCCTTCTCCCTCTCCCCCACTCCTTCTTCTCTCTCTCCCCCTCCTTCTTCCCCCCCTTCGCCTCCCTCAGCTACATCCACCCCGACGCCTTCTACAACACGAAGTCCCTCGAATACCTGTATCTCGACGGGAACAACCTGAATCAGCTGGGCTCCCCCGAGGTCGGCAGGCTCGTCTTCGACCACCCGATCTTCTCCCTCTTCCTCGAAAATAATAATATCGAGAGTTTGGTTCCAGGTTTCGTCGAGGGTAAGTGTTGTTGTTGTTGTTTATTGTTGTTTGTTGTTGTTTGTTTGTTGTTGTTGTTGTTGTTGTTATTGTTGTTGTTGTTGTTTTGGTAGTTTTTTTGTTTTCGTCTATATTTTTATTTGAATAATTTTAATTTTTTCTGATTTTTTGTGTGTTTTTCTTCTTTTTGAGGTGAGGGGGAAGGGGGGCGGGGGGTCCTTGTGTTCTTGTGTGGGCGTGTTCGTATGAATCGATTTTTTATTTTTAATAATGATGAAAAATCTTATAATTTCA
>NC_091560.1:132111-144611 GCF_042767895.1 Penaeus vannamei | reverse complement strand
GGGGGAGAGAGAGGGAGAGGTGGGAGAGAGGGCATGGAAGTGGGAGAGAGAGAGGGAAGGGGAGGTGGTGAGAGAGGAAGGGAAGGAAAAAGGGAGGGAGGTGGGAGAAGGAAAGGGAGTGGAGAGAGAGAGAGAGGGAGTAGGAGTGAGGAAGGAAAGGTAGGAGGGAGGGACGGGGTATGAGAAGAAGGGGGGAGGGAGAGAGGGAGATAGAGAGATGGGTTTGTGAGGAGAGAGAGAGGGGCGGGAGGGAAAGGATAAGGTTCGATTTCTACAGTCAGTTTCAGAGCTGTTGGAAGAGGAGAGAAAAAGAAGAATCTAACACCCCAAAATCCCCAACACCACTCACACCACCTCACCAACACCCCTCTGACCTTCCCAATACCCCCCTCACACCTTTATATAACCCCCCCTCTCTCCCCCTTCCAGGAATACCCCCCTCACACCTTTATATAACCCCCCCCCTCTCCCCCCCTTCCAGAAATACCACCCCTCTCCCCCCCTTCCAGAAATACCCCTCACACCTTTACATAACCCCCCCTCTCCCCCCCTTTCCATAACCTCCCCTAACCCCCCCTCCTCTCCCCCCCTTTCCAGACAACTTCATCCAATGCGACTGCGACTTCCTGTGGCTCGCCAAGGACAGGTGGCTCAACGTCCACGTGTACGGCGGGTTCTGTGCACCGAGAAGCGACGACTGGAAGAAGTGGGTGAGTCTCCACAGCGTCGACGTGGAGGAACTCGAGAAGAACTGTTCTTCGCTGAACACGCCTGAGCCTCCTGGTCCTCTGGGGGGGCGTGGAGGAGTTTTGGGGGGTTAAAGGGAAGGAAGGATATTAATGGATAAGGATGTTGTTGTTGTTGTTGTTGTTGTTTTTTTTGTAGGATTTGAGGATATTTGGAGAATAAAAAAAGGAATTTGAGAAGAACTGTTCTTCGCTGAACACACCCGAGAGCCTCCTGGTCCTCTGAGGGCGTGAAGGAGTTTTGGGGTTAAAGGGAAGGAAGGATATTAATGGAGAAGGATGTTTTTTTTGTAGGATTTGAGGAAATTTGAGAATTAAAAAGGGAATTTGAGAAGAACTGTTCTTTGCTGAACACTTCTGAGAGCTTCCTGGTCCTTTGAGGGCATAAGGGATTTTTAGAGAATTTAAATAGTAAAAGAGAACAATAAATAGTGATATTTTATGTAGGATTTGGGGAAATTTACGAATAAAAAAGATAGAAGGATAAAAAGAAACTGGTCATTTGAGGGTGTGAGAATTTTTTTAGAAATAAAAGTAAGAAATTTTTAAAAAGTTAAAAGAATATAAAAATGGCATTCCTTTAGAACGAGGAAATTAAAGAATGAAGAAGAAGACATAAGAATGTGAAGGACTAAAAAATGATAATAGGGAAATAAATCAAACAGATTAAGAGAATATAAAAATTACACTTTGAAGATCTTTTAAAAGAATGATTTTAAAGTAATATTTTCTTAAGTCTCTCAGAAATGCCAAGAAAATATAAGTAATAGAAAAAGATCATGATATTTCTAAATTACCTTTTTCAATTATATTTCTGAAGGACGAAAGATAGTAAAGGGTAAACATTAAAGTAAAATAATGAAAAAATACGAAATTCTGAAGAGTTTAAGGAAATCCTAAAATAGATTTTGATAAATGAATGAAATGAAAATAATATATTTCAGAAGAATCTAAGAATATAAATCTTAAGAAAAAAAAAAAACTCATTTTTTACCTTTTTCTTCACTTTTCTTTAACTTAGAAACTTAAAATATATATATATATATACATACGTAGTGATTAATAATAATTAAAACCCAATGGAAATACTTTCTGTTTTATCTATTAATTACAGCAATAAACAGCAACTTTTTCCATGAAATCTGTTTAATAATAATATTTGAGATATGAAATTAGATCATGTATATTCACGATACCGTATAAATACACATACGTACACATAAACACACAGATACACTTATACACAAACACACACAGATCCACACAAAGCTGCACACATAGAGAGACACACAAACAACATAAAAATATACACAAACAACATAGACAGACACAAACAACATAAAAAGACACAAATAACATAAAAAGACACACACACAACATAGAAAGACACACATAAACAGCATAAAAAGACACAAACAATATAAAAAGACACATAAACAGCATAAAAAGACACAAACAACATAGAAAGACACACATAAACAGCATAAAAGACACAAAAACAACATAAAAATATACACAAACAACATAGAAAAACACAAAAACAACATAAAAATATACACAAACAACATAGAAAAACACAAAAACAACATAAAAAGACACACATAAACAACATAAAAAGACACATAAACAGCATAAAAAGACACACAACAACATAAAAAGACACACATAAACAACATAAAAAGACACATAAACAGCATAAAAAGACACAAACAACATAAAAAGACACACATAAACAACATAAAAAGACACACATAAACAACATAAAAAGACACATAACAGCATAAAAAGACACAAACAATATAAAAAGACACACATAAACAACATAAAAAGACACATAAACAGCATAAAAAGACACAAACAATATAAAAAGACACACAAAAACAACATAAAAAGACACAAACAACATAAAAAGACACAAATAACATAAAAAGACATAAACAACATAAAAAGACACACATAAACAGCATAAAAAGACACACGTATAAGCACACCCACACACATATACTAAAAAAACATATGAAAACCTACCTCCAATGCTCCCTAAAAGAGCATAATATAATCTATCCTCATAATGGGTATCTTTGCAGTACCAACAACCCCCTCTCCCCATCCCAACCCCGACCCCCACCCTTCCATCCCCATCCCCTCCCCAACCCTTCCTCAACCCATCCCTTCCCCAACCCCTCCCCATCCCCTCCCCGACCCTTCCCCTCCCCATCCCCCCCCCCCCCCCACCCTCCCAACCCCAACCCCCTTCCCAAACCAAACAACAACCCCTCACCCCTCCCCAACCCCATCCCCTCACCCTTCCCCCACCCCTCCCCAACCCCTTCCCCAACACCCTCCCTTCCCCCACCCTTCACAACCCTTCCTCAACCCATCCCTTCCCCAACCCCTCTCCCCTACCCCCTCCCCCCATAGCTCCCACAGCCACTGACAGCTGATAAAGTACCGCGATATTTGTCATATAAGAGCCACTTTATCTGAAACCGAAAGCTTTTTCGCATCAAAGAAAAGACGAGAACCCAATGTGGTGGAACAAGAGATATCCGAGGGTTCACAAAGGCTTTTTATTTTTTTTTTTTAATTCCAAACAGAACGATAATGGAACGACCAAAAAAAATTCTCAAAGGCTTTTTTTTTCTTTTTTTTTCTTTTTTTTTAATTCCAAACAGAACGATAATGGAACGACCAAAAAAAAATCTCAAAGGCTTTTTTTTTTTTTTTTTTTTTTTTTAATTCCAAACAGAACGATAATGGAACGACCAAAAAAAATTCTCAAAGGCTTTTTTTTTTCTTTTTTTCTTTTTTTTTAATTCCAAACAGAACGATAATGGAACGACCAAAAAAAAATTCTCAAAGGCTTTTTTTTTCTTTTTTTTCTTTTCTTTTTTGAAATTCCAAACAGAACGATAATGGAACGACCAAAAAAAATTCTCAAAGGCTTTTTTTTTCTGTTTTTTTTTAATTCCAAACAGAACGATAATGGAACGACCAAAAAAAATTCTCAAAGGCTTTTTTTTTCTTTCTTTTTTTTTTCTTTTTTTTTAATTCCAAACAGAACGATAATGGAACGACCAAAAAAAATTCTCAAAGGCTTTTTTTTTTCTTTTTTTCTTTTTTTTAATTCCAAACAGAACGATAATGGAACGACCAAAAAAAAATTCACAAAGGTTTTTTTTTATTTTTTTTTATTTTTTATTTTTTATTCCAAACAGAACGATAATGGAACGACCAAAAAAAAAATCTCAAAGGCTTTTTTTTTCTTTTTTTTCTTTTTTTTTTAATTCCAAACAGAACGATAATGGAACGACCAAAAAAAATTCTCAAAGGCTTTTTTTCTCTTTTTTTTTCTTTTTTTTTTTTTAATTCCAAACAGAACGATAATGGAACGACCAAAAAAAAAAAAAAAAAAAAAAAAAAAGATGATATATAGGAATTTGGAGGGAATTTATGGGTTGCTTTTGTGTTTGTTTGTTTTTCTCTGTTTGGTGTGTTTTATTTTGGTTTTGTTTTCGTTTTTCTATTTATTTTCTTGTTTCTTTTGTATGCGAATCAAATGTTTTTTTTATTGTTTGTTTGCTTTTTTTGTTAATTTAATCGCACTTTATAATGAATTATACTTTTTTTTTCTTTTTTCTTTTTTCTTTTTTTTTTTTTTTGTTAATTTCGTTGCATTTTGTTCGATTCAATTAATATTTAATAACTGAAATAACTGAAACATGAACCATTAGATTGCATATATAAGTCCTTTGATAAAAAAAAGGTATATATATATCAGGATTGTTAAATTCAATAATTATATAGATATTATTCACTGTATCATAAAAATAATCTTATGAGATCTTTATTGAGGAAATAAATGATGGATGAACTGAAGAGAATAAAAGCAAATAGGTAATGTGTATATTTTTATATATATATTTCCGCGTGTGTATATTTTTTCTCTTATTCTCTATGTCGTTTTTTTAATCTATTTATGATCAGAAAATATCAAGCGAAACGTTTGATAAACACAAAAAAAAGACAGAATCGAGATATGTTCCAAAAGATTTTTCTCTCTGTTAAGGATAAACATACGAAAAAATATATACACACAAATATAAATATATATAGTCTAACATAGAGAGAGAAAAAAATAAACATATATTTAGTCTAACAGAGAGAGAGAAAGAATTAAACATATATATAGTCTAACAGAGAGAGAGAAAGAATTAAACATATATATAGTCTAACAGAGAGAGAGAAAGAATTAAACATATATATAGTCTAACAGAGAGAGAGAAAGAATTAAACATATATATAGTCTAACATAGAGAGAGAAAAAAATAAACATATATTTAGTCTAACAGAGAGAGAGAAAGAATTAAACATATATATAGTCTAACAGAGAGAGAGAAAGAATTAAACATATATAGTCTAACAGAGAGAGAGAAAGAATTAAACATATATATAGTCTAACAGAGAGAGAGAAAGAATTAAACATATATATAGTCTAACAGAGACAGAGAAAGAATTAAACATATATATAGTCTAACAGAGAGAGAGAAAGAATTAAACATATATATAGTCTAACAGAGAGAGAGAAAGAATTAAACATATATATAGTCTAACAGAGAGAGAGAAAGAAAGAATTAAACATATATATAGTCTAACAGAGAGAGAGAAAGAATTAAACATATATATAGTCTAACAGAGAGAGAGAAAGAATTAAACATATATATAGTCTAACAGAGAGAGAAAAAATAAACATATATATAGTCTAACAGAGAGAGAGAAAGAATTAAACATATATATAGTCTAACAGAGAGAGAGAAAGAATTAAACATATATATAGTCTAACAGAGAGAGAAAAAGAATTAAACATATATATAGTCTAACAGAGAGAGAGAAAGAATTAAACATATATATAGTCTAACAGAGAGAGAGAAAGAATTAAACATATATATAGTCTAACAGAGAGAGAGAAAGAATTAAACATATATATAGTCTAACAGAGAGAAAAAATAAACATATATTGAATTATGGAAGCCCATTTTATCATTCGTACAAAAGATTGTTTATGACCACGCGCCATTTTTTTTTTTTCGAGATAGCGCCAAAATAAACAGATTTGCATACGTTTTCCTCCCAAACGCAGAAATATTGCAAGGATCAGATTTCTCGGTGTGGTGAATGGTGGATTTTTTTCTTTATATTTCCTTTTTTTCTTGCCAAACTTTACGAGTTATTTATCTATTTTTCGATTTTATATTTTTTTGGGCCAGACTTTTTTTGAAATTTCCCGTTTTCTTTCGATGCTCAGTAAGGTAAGAATCATATTTAGATAAACAGACCTTCCTCTTTATCTCTTTGTCTTCTCTACCTCTTTCTAATCTTTCATCTCTTTATGCTTCTTCCTCTTTTATTACCCCTGTATTACGTAGGTTCCTCTGAAGGCATATTTAAGACCATTATTTACGCTCGTGACGTCACAACTCCCGCTCGATGCTCATTTGTTTTCGTTATGACGTATGAAAAATGGCGCGCGTTTGCCTGGTGTTATAAGGCAGTAAATCGAATTATCAATATTCTGGTTGCGAGGAACTACATGACTTGTAAATAAGAAATTTTCAGAAATTGTAAATAGGTGAAAAAGAAAGATGATAATAAGCGTAGGTTCTGAGAAAAATCGAGAGAAGAAGAGAGAGAGAGAGAGAGAGAAAGGGAGAGAGAGAGAGAGAGAGAGAGAGAGAGAGAGAGAGAGAGAGAGAGAGAGAGAGAGAGAGAGAGAGAGAGAACGAGAACGAGAACTAGAGAGAGAGAGAGAGAGAACGAGAACTAGAGAGAGAGAGAGTCTGTGTGTGCGTGTGTGTAAGAAAGAGTGTGTGTGCGTGTGGGAGAGAGTGAGAATGTGCGTGTTTGAGGAACTCTATATGACTTGCAATAAGAAATTTTCAGAAAAACGAAACAGACGAAAAAGAAAGAGAATGACAAAGAGAGGTGCGTATATGTGAAAGAGAGAGAGAGAGAGAGAGAGAGAGAGAGAGTTTGTGTGTGTGTGTGTGTGTGTGTATGTGTAAGAAAGAGAGTGTGTGTGCGGAGAGAGTGAGTGAGTGTCTGTTTATTTGTGTTTGAGTCGAATATTAAATGAAAGAGAATATTTATTTCATCTAATCCAAGATAAGAAACAAAGATAAAGATATCAGGAGAGAGAAAGAGAAATGAATGGTTAAATAGAAACAGGATTATAGAAATAAAACAAAAATACCAGACAAAAAAAAATGTTTGTGATACTATAATGATAAAAAAACAAAAACAAAATAATAACTATAACAACAACAACACTAAGAACAAAACACATATAAAACAACAACAAAAACACCAAACACCAACCAAACAAAACACGAAACCAAAAACAAAAAACAAAAAACAATTTAAGAGACAAAAACAACACCCGCAAAACCACAATAAAAAAATAAATAAAATAATACAATCAAAAAAAAATAAAAACACGAAATCAAAAACAAAAAAAACAAAACAAAAACAATTTAAGAGACAAAAACAACACCCCCAAAACCCACAATAAAAAAATATATAAAATAATAAAATTAAAAAAAATAAAAACACGAAATCAAAAACAAGAAAACAAAACAAAAACAATTTAAGACACAACAAAACAACACCCGCAAAACCCCCAATAAAAAATAAATAAAATAATACAATTAAAAAAAATAAAAACACGAAATCAAAACCAAAAAGCCAAAAAAAAAAAACAATTTAAGAGACAAAACAACACCCGCAAAACCCACAATAAAAAAATATATAAAATAATACAATTAAAAAAAATAAAAACACGAAATCAAAAACAAAAAAACAAAACAAAAACAATTTAAGAGACAAAAACAACACCCGCAAAACCCACAATAAAAAAAAAATAAAATAATACAATTAAGAAAAAAAAAAGTTGTCCCGTTCTGCCTATGAAAAGCGAGACCGGAAAAGCAAGCGTAAATTTTGCGTTAACTGAGGTAATCGGATTAGAACTTGCCTTTTCTGTCTTGCTTTTGCCGAGCGCGAAAATAAAGCGGCTTGGATTTCGCGCTTGCGGAATCTTGCTTTGAACTCACGCGGGGAAAAAAAATGGAAAATGAGATGATGATGATGATAATGGTGGTGGTAAGGATGGTGATGATGGTGGTGGTAAGGATAATGGTGGTGATGGTGGTGATGATGATGGTGATAATGGTGGTGGTAAGGATGGTGATGATGATGGTGGTGATGATGATGATAATGATGGTGATAATGGTGATAGTGATGGTGAGGAGGAGGAGGATAGTGATGGTGATGATGACGATTATGATGATGGTGGTGATGGTAGTGGTAAGGATGGTGGTGATGACGATGGTGATAGTGATGATGGTTGTGGTGATGATGATAATGATGGTGATGATAGTGATGAAGATGATGATAGTGATGGTGATGATTGATAATGGTGGTGATCATACGATGGTGATATTATTGATGATAATGATGATGATGATAGTTAAACTTACATTATATTAGAGAGAAAGGGGACGGGAGACAGACAGACAGACAGACAGACAGACAGCACGATACAGAGAGAGACAGAAACAGAGATTCAGCCATTTACATAACAGAAAAAATAAAAATATAGAACGTAAACGAAACATATTTTATTCAATTAGTGAAACAAGACACCTTTCTATAAAACAATTCTATTTTCTCCAGCTGCACTTCGGTCCACAAAACCAACTGCAATAATTGGACTTAAATCTTTGTATTGAATACAGAACAAAAACCACTTAACTATCGTGTTTCTGTATATTATTTTTAGTTATTATCTCTCGTCATCATTATCTCATTAATAACATTAATTACTAGGTAATTTTTTCAGGTTTTATCTTATTCTTATAATTCTACCTTATTTTCGTCTATTCTGTTATCATTATCATTTTTGTATAATTCTCACCATCTTATTTCAGTATATGGACTATATCTTTTTTGTTTATTTATCTATTAGTTTATAATTAATCTATCCATTCTGGTATTATAATTTTGTATCATTTTTGTAATCTTTTTGGCGCGCATAGAAAACGCATCCAGTTAATTCTCCGTTTTCTGTTTCGCAAATTCTCCAAAATGATAAATATGTTATTTCTATCGACGCAAGCAAGCAAATAATTTCTAAGTGGGGAGACTAAACACAAAAAAATAGAGGAAAAAAGAATTATTTACATTTGTTTAAGTATTTGGCTTAGTTTGCCTCGAAATCTTAACATTAGTTCCGTCCGTTTTTTCCCGTTTTCTTTTAATTTGAATTCCAACGGATTCTCGGAATTTCCGAATTCGTTATTTTTAAACATGGTAATTGCATATTTTCCCTGCGGATGCAATATTCTTTTCATTCTTTCGCTTTCTTCTCTCCTGCCTTATTCTATTTACTAATTCACTCAATCATCCTTCTATTTATTCAACATTCGTAAAATAATTTCTACTCTCCGTCTCTCAACGTTATTTTGCTTAATTTCACTCTAATACCATCGGCCAGAGGGTAGAAAAGTTTCTCTCTTTCTCTCTCTCTCTCTCCCTCTCTCCCACTCTTCCTCTCTCTCTCTCTCTCTCTCTCTCTCTCTCTCTCTCTCTCTCTCTCTCTCCATTTAATATATTCAAACTTCATACAAGGAATGTCCGACTGTGGAAAGTTTTCTTTTTTTCACAAGCGCATATGGTTATAAAACCTTATTGTTGGTGCAGACATCTGGACTTTGGGAAATTAAAGGAGAGACGTTTCTCTTATTCTCGTTCTCTCTGCTTCTCTCTGTGTTTCTTTCTCCCTCTCTTTCTTTTTTTCTCTCCTTTTCTCTCGTTCTCTTTCTTTCTCTTTCTCTTTCTCTTTCTCTTTCTTTTCTCTCGTTCTCTATTTCTCTCTCTCTCTCTCTCTCTCTCTCTCTCTCTCTCTCTCTCTCACTGTCAATCTCTCTCTAATTATCTACCTATCTATCTATCTATTTGTCTGTCTAACCATGTGTATATTTTCATATCTGTCTATCTATCTGTCTGTCTATCTCTCTATTTGTCTATCTTGTTTATTTATTTATCTATCGATCTAGCTATCTATCTATTTGTCTATCCTGTTTATATATTCATCTATCTATCTATCTTTATATCTATCTATATTTCTCTCTCTCTCTCTTTCTCTCTCTCTCTCTCTCTCTCTCTCTCTCTCTCTCTCTCTCTCTCGTCTCTCTCTCTCTATATATATATATATATATATATATATATATATATATATATATATATATATATATATAATATATATATATACATATATATATATATATATATATATATATATATATATATATATACATATATATATATATATACATATAGTATATATATATATATATATATATATATATATATATATATATATATATATGGTGTGTGTGTGTGTGTGTGTGTGTGTGTGTGTGTGTGTGTGTGTGTGTGTAACTAATTATCTATTTCCCTTTTCCTTCCTCCACCAATCCCTCCCCCCCGTTCCCTTCTATCTTTTCCGTCCTTCTCCCGCTCTTTTTTTTCACTTTCTGTTTTTAATGTTCTTCCTTCTCCTCCACTTTCTACCCCCTTTCTCCTCTTCCCTTTTCTCCTTCATCATCTTAATCCTCCTTTTTCTACTATTGCTTCTACCTCAGTTCTTTTTTTCTCATTTTTCTTCTTCTTCTTCTCCTTCTCTCTCTTCCTTTTCTCCAAATCCTCCAGAACCTCCTTCTTCTTTTTCTTCTTCATCTTCGTCTTTCTTGTCTGTCAGTCCCTCTCCTTCACGTAGCTATCCTCTCCCACTCTAACTCCTTCTCTTCTTCTTCTCCTTCTTCGTCTTCTTCTTCTTCTCTTTCTCCTCCTCCCCCTCCTCCTTCTCTTTCTCATTCTCCTTCTCCTCCGCCTCCTCCTCCTCCTCCTCCTCCTCCTCCTCCTCCTCCTCCTCCTCCTCCTCCTCCTCCTCCTCCTCCTCTCTCCTCCTCCCTCCTCCTCCTCCTCCTCCTCCTTCCCTTCATCTTCCTCCCCTTTCTTCTACTTCTTCCCCTCCCTCCTTTCCCCTCTCCCTCCCTCTAATTCCCTCCCTCCCTCTCCCTTCAACCTAACCCACTCTTGCAAGCTTCATCGCAAAACACACTCTTTCACCCTGCATCCTTTTGCAACACCCTCTCGACCCATCGTCACATCACACATTTATATCACCTTTCAAGAAAAAGAAAAAGAAAAAAAAAAAAGATCTTTGCAACGACAAGATTGCTAACGCGTCACATAAATTTTACACCTCAGGTCCCTCTCGTGGCGAGTTGGCAACACTGAAGCAACATGTATCTCAGTCGCCACTTGTAAGCATCAAAAGAGGGAGAGAGAGAGACAGGGAGAGGGAGAGGGAGAAGGAGAAAGAGGGAGAGAGAGGGGGGGGAGAGGGAGAGATGAGAGAGAGAGGGGGAGGGAGAAGGAGAGGGATGAGGGAGAAGGAGGGAGAGAGGTAGATGAGGGAGAGGGAAAGAGGGAGAGAGAGAGAAGGAGAGAGGGGGAGAGGAGAAGGAGAAAGAAAGAGGAGGTAGAAGGAGATAGAGAGAGAGAGGAGTAGGAGAGAGACACAGAGAGAGAGGGGGGGGGCAAGGAGAGATAGAAAATTATATACATATATGTGTATATGTGTATTTGTGTCTGTGCGAAGGTAGACAGTTAGATAAATATAAACATACATCCTACATCCACACACATCTATACAGAAATTAATCTACACATACACAGGCACGCACATACACGCACACACACATGCATACATATAGATACACGCACACACACACACATGCATACATATAGATACACGCACACACACACACATGCATACATATGTATATACACGCACACACATTCACATGCTTTATAAATGTATATCCATTTTTTTCGTATTTTTTCGTTCTTTTTCCAATTTTTTGGGTTTTATTTTTATTTCCCTCATTTCTTTTTAATCCTCTCTTTTAGTTATTATTTTTCTCTATCTGATTTTTCTTCTTATTTCATGTCTATGTTAGCAATGTTTCTGTTGCTATGAGGTTCGACGTGGAGGTCTCAGAACTTCTGTCATCTCTTGTGACAGGTCATTGACGAGGGTGAGGTCGAGGGCTAGGGTGAGGTTAAGGGTTAGGGCGAGGCGAGGTTGAGGCGAGGGTGAAGGTGAGGGTGAGGGCGAGGCGAGGTTGAGGCGAGGGTGAAGGTGAGGGTGAGGGTGAAGGTGAGGGTGAGGGTGAGGTTAAGGGTGAAAGTGAGGTTAAGGGTTAGGGTGAGGATGAGGGTGAGGTCGAGGGCGATGGTGAGGGTGAAGGTGAGGCTGAGGCTGAGGGCGAGGTTGAGGGCGAAGTCAATGAGGGTCACTTTATGAGGGAGAATGACCGCCCTCATTTCAGCGACCTCGGTGGGCTTCGTCTGAGGGCTGGGTCGGAGGCTAGGGCGAGGATGAGGGCGATGGCAGGGTTGCAGGTGAGGCTGAGGCTGTATGTATCTATTAGGGTGAAGGTGAGGCTACCTTCAGGCTGACACCAATGAGGTCGAGGCTGAGGCTGACACAGAATCCAGTGAGGTCTCTCTCTCTCTCTCTCTCTCTCTCTCATTTCTCTCTCTCAGTGCAAGGCTCTCGTCTCTCTCTCGGCGTCTCGGAGTCCCTCCCTCCCTCCCCTCCCTCCCTCCCTCCTCCTCCCTCTCTGT
>NC_091560.1:119611-129611 GCF_042767895.1 Penaeus vannamei | reverse complement strand
AAAACATGAAATAAAGTACAAATAGAAATAACGATACTATTATATTTCTCTCTCTCTCTCTTTCTCTCTCTCCTTTTTAACTTCAGAAAAATAAAGAAACCCTTACAAGAGTAAATTACGACCCTGATTATATTACAACCTTTGCATGCAGACCCTTTCAATTGCATCAACCCCCTTTCTTGCATCCAGATTGCACGGTCTAATCACTGTGCAAAAGAAACTTCCAGGAATTGATATTGATCATAGATTTTTTTTCTTTCTTCTTTTCATTACATTCCCGATAATAAACCTTTTGATCAACTCCCTTCGACCTCGAATGATCAACAGAATTGGTCTTTGATGCTATTGTTAGGCATTTGTATCTACGGATCTGTTCTCGTTAATAAGATCCCTGCGCTGTTGGAGTGAAATAACTCCCTCCCTACCTCTCTCTCTCTCTCTCTTCGTCTCTCCTTTTCTCCCTCTTTCTCTCTTTCTCTCTCTTTCTCTCTCTCTTTCCCTCTCTCTCTCTCTCTCTCTCTCTCTCTCTCTCTCTCTCTCTCTCTCTCTGTCTCTCTCTCTCTTTCTCTCTCTCTCTCTCTCTCTCTCTCTCTCTCTCTCTCTCTCTCTCTCTCTCTCTCTCTCTCTCTCTCTCTCTCTCTCTCTCTCTCTCCCTCTTCTTCTTCTTCTTCTCCCCCTTCCCTCTTTCTCTCTCTCTCTCTTTCTCTCCCTCTTTCTCTCCTTCTCTCCCTCATTTCCTCTCTCCCTGCTCCCTCCCTACTTCTCCCCCTTTCTCCCTCTCTCCCTCTCCCCCCCCCTCTATCCCTCTCACCCTCTCACCCTCCCTTCCTCTCTCCCTCCCTACTTATCCCCCTTTCTCCCTCTCCCCCTCCCTCCTTCCCCCTCACCCTCCCTACCTCTCTCCTCCCTTCTTCTCTCCCTCCCCCTTTTCTCCCTCTCTCCCTCCCCTCTCTCCCTCCTTCCTCTCCCTCCCTCTCCCTCTCTCCCTCCCCCCTTACCCCTCTCTCCCACTCTCTCTCCCTTCCTCTCTACCTCTCTCCATCTCTCCCTCCCCCTCTCTCCCTCCCTCCCTCCCCTCTCTCCCTCTATCCCTCTCCCCCTCTCTCCCTTTCCCCCTCTCTCTTTCCCCCTCTCACCTTCCCTTCCTCTCCCTTCTTTCCTTCTCTCTTCCCTCCCTCCCACTCCCTTCCCCCTCTCTCCTCCCCTTCCCTCCTTCCCTCTCTCCCTCCCCCTCTCTCCCTCCCTCCTCCTCCCTACGCATTGCTCTGTTCTTTGTCTGTTGTCTTGACCTCTCCTCGCGATACGGCCCCGTCTTCTTGACCTCGCTGCGTGACATTGACCTCGTAATCTCTACTCAGTGTTTTTTTTTCTTCTTCTTCTTCTTTTCTTCTTTTTCTCTTCTTTTTTCTTTTTTTTTTTTTACTTTTTCTTATTGGTGATTTTCTTTTTTCTTTTTTCTTTGTTCTTTTTATTGGTGTTTTTCTTTTTCTTTTTCTTTTTCGTCTATTGTTTCTTCTTCTCCTCATTATTTTCTCATTCTTCTTTGTCTTCTGCTTCTTTCATGTTCATCTGTTTCTGCTCCTTTTTCCTTTTTGTTCTGCTTCTTCTTCCCCCCTCCTCCTCCTTCTTCTTCTTTTCTTCCCATTCTCCTTTTCCTCTTTCTCATCCTCATCTTCCTCCTCTTCCTTATTCTTCTTCCTCCTCCTCCTTATCCTACGTATCCTCTTTCTTCATCTCTTCCTCCTTCTTCTTCTCTCTCCTTCTCCTCCTCCTCCTCCTCCTCCTTCTGCCTCCTTTCTCCTCCTCCCCCCCTCTACCCTTTAAACTTTCCTTTCCTCTCTTCTTCATTTCCTCCACATCCACTTCCTCTTCCTCCTCCTCCTCCTCTTCATCATCATCATCATCATCATCATCATCATCATCATCATCCTCTTCCTTCCCCCTTCTTCCTCCTCCTTCTTCCTCTTCCTATTACCATGCCCCCCTCTTTCGCACCAGCACCATCATGCCACTCATAAGATTTTTTTTTTATCTCGACCTGATGCTGTGAATTCCTGAGGAAGAGATCGTGGGAAATGATGCTGCGTTATAGCATCAGTTTTATCTCGCAGCGGATGGGGAGGAGAGGGGGGGCTGGGGGGAGGGGGACTCTTCGGAAAATGGGAGGGGAGGGAGGGGGGGTGGTTTGATATTGTTATGGATGCATGTATGTATGTATCCATGTGTGTATATGTGTGTGTATTCTTGTATGTATATATGTGTGTGTATTCTTGTATGCATATATGTATGTATCCATATATGCATATATTTATGTATCCACGTATGCATATATGTATGTATGTATGTGCGTATAATTAAAAATCAAGTATAATGAGGATTATTCTAAGATAGGCATAACAATAGAAAATCAATAGACAAGATTTTCCATTTGTCTGTTTCGACTTTATAAGCAAATTTCTAGTTTATTGAAATCTCTTTCCTCAACATTTTCTTCTAATAGTCAAAGTATATGTCAGTACCTAAGTTTCTGTCTGTGGAATCTAATGAGAGAGGGAGATGGAGAGAGAGAAGGAAAGAGAAGGTAGGAGAGAGAAAGAGAGAGAAGGAGAGAGAAGGAGAGAGACATAGAGAGAGAGAGAGAGAGAGAGAGAGAGAGAGAGAGAGAGAGAGAGAGAGAGAGAAATAGAAGGAGAGAGACAAAAAGAGAGAGAGATAGTATTTGTGTGTGTCTGTTTGTATGTATATAATTTGAATTGAGCAAATTTTTTCTTCACGGGATCAGCTGGCACCTCAGTATCCTTAAGATGCCTAGGATACCAGCTGTCACTTCCTTGTGTGTGAGATGTCGTTTCGTCTCCGTCTCAATTATCACTTCAGAAAATAAAACTTTGGAAAAAAATTATCCCTTGATATCTCTCGTTAATTTTTATTTATTCTCTCTCTTTCTCTCTCTCTATGTCTTTATTCATTTCTTTCGCTCTCTCTCTCTTTCTCTCTATCTATATATCTAATCATCTCTCTCTCTCTCTCTCTCTCTCTCTCTCTCTCTCTCTCTCTCTCTCTCTCTCTCTCTCTCTCTCTCTCCTCTCTCTCTCTCTCTCTCTCTCTCTCCTCTCTCCCTCCTCCCTCCATCCCTTTCCCTTCCTTCCTCCCTCCATTTCCCTCTCTCCTTCTCTCTCCCTCTCTCCGTCTCCCTCTCCCTCCCTCCCTCTCCCTCCCTCCGTCACTCCCTTCCTCTCTCCCTCCCTCCCTCCCTCCCTCCCTCCCTCCATCCCTCCATCCATCCATCCCTCCCTCCATCCATCCATCCATCCATCCATCCATCCATCTCCCTCTCTCCTTCTCTCTCCTTCCCTCCCTCCTTCCCTCTCTCTCTCCCTCCCTCCCTCTCTACATATCCTCTATCTCCCTTCCTTATCTCAGGTGAGTGGGCCTCGGCGATGCAGTAATAAGTTGTTTATGTATGTCTCTCTGATATGTGTTATCTTGTTTACACGTGTCCCGGCCAAGGGTGACCTCGTCCGCTTGTTGTTCCTCGCGTTTAAAGTTCTATTGGGTTTCTATCTACGTAATCTGATGAGAGAGAGTGAGGGAGAGGGAGAGAGAGAAGGAGGGAGGGAGGGAGAGAGGGAGAGGAAGAGGGGGAGGAAAGGAGAGAGAAGGAGGGAGGGAGAGGAAGAGGGAGGGATGTAGAGAGAAGGAGGGAGGGAGGGAAGGAGGGGAGAAGGAGGGAGAGAGAGAGAGGAGGGAGGGAGGGAGGGAGAGAGAGAGAAGGAGGGAGGGAGAGGAATAGGGGGAGGAAGGGAGACAGAGAGAGAGTATTTGTGTCTGTGTGTGTGTGTGCTTGTGTGTCGGTGGGTGTACGTTTGTGTGCATTGTAGTATATAGACACACACATGCATACAAACAAGTAAACAAACACATAAGCAAGCAAACACACACACAAATACACGCATACTATATACATATCAGAATCGACCACAGCAGTCTGTACCAATCCAAAACAAAAACACAGGCCTCCCCCAATCTCATTTCCAATCGCTCCTAATCATCTATCCTCGTATTTTTTCCCGAATCTCGTGATCTGGAAGTCGACCCCCCCCCAACAGGAATACGAAGATGAAAATGAAAACAAAAGAAATAGGGAAAAAAAACGAGAGAAATAGACAGGTGGAAGAGAGAGAGAGAGAGAGAGAGAGAGAGAGAGAGAGAGAGAGAGAGAGAGAGAGAGAGAGAGAGAGAGAGAGAGAGAGAGAGAGAGAGAGAGAGAGAGAGAGAGAGAGAGAGAGAGAGAGAGAGAGAGAGAGATGACAATGATAGAGGAATAGAAAAAAAACGATAATAATCCCCCCCCCCCCGGTTTCCCCAACCCCTGTGGCAGGTCAGGTGGGCCTTTCCCCATACACGTCTATACATGTCTGATAAAAAGCCCATCAGGGGAAAATCCCACTACCTGTTGTGTGTCTATGGGTTGCTTACGTCACAATCTGTTTATTTCTTTGTCCATTTCTCATGTTTCGTAAGTGTTTAACTTTGAACAATGACATTTTCAGGGCGTTTAAGTAATCTTTTCCTTGTTCGTCTGTTCCTTGTTATCCACCAAATATTATCTAGCAAATTTCATCAACAAAATTTGATCTACCAAACATTATCTACCAAATATTATTTATTGAATATATGTGTATGTGCGTGTACTCGTGTGTATATATATGTGTGTATATATATATATATATATATATATATATATATATATATATATATATATATATATATATATATATATATATATATATATATATATATATACGGATATATATATATATACGGATATATATATTACGACATATATATTTACGGATATATATATAACGACATATATATTTACGGATATATATATAACGACATATATATATACGGATAGATAGACGTAAATATATATAACAGATATTCATGTTTTATATTTATGTGTCTGTAAAATTATTTTTCTCTCCTTGTCTAGCCATTTGACACTCAAAATGAACTTTTTAATTTACTGTACAACATCTCTCCTGATTATCCTCAGGATCTTCCAGTTACCATCATGTATTTTTCTCTCTGTTATGAAGGAGAGAGAGGGAAGAAAGGAGGAGAAGGGTTGGAAGAAATAGGAGGAGAGAGGCGGAAGGAGGAGGAGGAGGAGGGAAGGAGGGAGAAAAAGAAAGGAAGGAAGATGGAGGAGGAGGGAAGGAAGAAGAAGGAAGGGAGGGAGGAAGGAGAAGGAGAGGGGAAGAAGAAGGAGGGAGATGGAAGAGGATGAAAGTGGGAAGGAGAGAAGTAGAAAAAGAGATGTGAGGGATAGAGCATGAAGAAAGAGTAAGAGAGAAGGAGGCGATAAAAGCAAGAGTAATTAGTGAATTAAAATAAAAACATAAACAGAAAGAGCGAGTAAAGAGTAACTAAAAAGAAATGAAATAGAGGAAAATAGAAAGAGAAATTCAGACAGAAGAAATATAAAGAGAGAGGAAATGTAAGATAATACATTAGAGAAACAGAGAACAGGAATTAGAGAAGATAAAGAAGAGAGAAAAAAAATGTATGAAGGAATTGGGAAAATAAATAAGAGAGATAAAGACACGAACAACAGGAGTACGAAGATGAAAATGAAAACAAAAGAAATAGGAAAAAACGAGAGAAATAGACGGATGGAAGAGAGAGAGAGAGAGAGAGAGAGAGAGAGATGACAATGATAGAGTAATAGAAAAAAACGATAATAATGAATAAATAAAAGATGGAACAGTGAATTAGAAATATATGATAAGAAGAAGAAAAAACAAAAAAAAAGAAAACTGAAATAGCTTTAACGTAAAGAAGCAAAAACACATAATCATGTTAAATGCAGGAATTACAGAAATTAAATATATATGAATTGATGCTAATCTCTCCTCATAACCCACAAGACAATGCTTGCCTAAGAGAAGGGATTAGAATGAGAACAGGAGATAATAGGAATAAAAATGAGAATGATAAAACCGTGAATAAGCCTTTTATGCAAATTTACTCTCAGCAGCTGCAAAATGCTCCAAAAATGTTTACTTACAAGAATACATATTAACGTCTTATGAACAGCTAAGGTCGAAAAAGTCTTTACAACTCACAGTATTTTCTGTCGTAAAATAAACATCTTTTTTTAAAAATTGTTTCCTATTAAACCTCGTTTTTTTAACTTTACCTTTACGTCTTTTTTTTAATCTTTTTTGTGTTTCTCCCTTTCTAATCTAATATATTTTCTCCCTTTCATCCCATTCTATTTCTTGTCTTTTCTCTCGTAAAATAAACATCTTTATTTTTTAATTGTTTCCTATTAAATCTCGTTTTCTGGAACTTTACCTTTTCGTCTTTTTTATCTTTTTTTTGTGTTTTCTCCCTTTCTAATCTAATATATTTTCTCCCTTTCATCTCATTCTATTTCTTGTCTTTTCTCTCGTAAAATAAACATCTTTTTTTAAATTGTTTCCTATTAAACCTCGTTTTTTGGAACTTTACTTTTTCGTCTTTTTTATCTTTTTTGTGTGTTTCTCCCTTTCTAATCTAACATATTTTCTCCCTTTCATCTCCTTCTATTTCTTAACAGTATTTTCTCTCGTAAAATTAACATCTTTTTAAAAATTGTTTCCTATTAAACCTCGTTTTCTGGAACTTAACCTTTTCGTCTTTTTTTTAATCTTTTTGTGTGTTTTCTCCCATTCTAATCTAATATATTTTCTCCCTTTCATCTCATTCTATTTCTTATGATTCTCCTTTTCCTTAAGACAACACACAAGGAAAACAAAGGCCACGCCCCTATGTGTCCTTTTCATTTAAAGTTTCCTGTTCTTCGACAAAAGTGAAAATAAAGTCGCGGATACATTTTGCTTTGCCCTCATAATACACCTTTAAGTACAGGTTCTGTGGATAAATTTTATTATTTATTTATCTAAAGATGATTAATAATAAAGAAAATATGATGATTATTAATTATTAATTATTAAATATGAGTGATTATTAATTCTATATCTGTGGATTCTGTGTGGGATTTCTATAGGTCATTATCACAAAGAGGGAGATGGAGAGAAAGTAGAGTGAGAGAGGGAGAGGCAGAGAGAGAGAGAGAGTGTGTGAGAGAGGATGGAGGGAGGGAGAGAGAGGGGACAGAGAGAGAGAGGGAGGGAGCGAGAAAGTAGAGTGAGAGAGGGAGAGAGAGAGGCAGAGAGAGGGAGGGAGGAAATGAAGGTGAGAAAGGAGAGAGAGAGATGGATGGAGTGAGAGAGAGGAGACTGAGAGAGAGAGAGGGAGTGAAAAAGGGAGAGAGAGAGAGAGGAGGGGATGTCAGAGAGAGGGAGGGAGGAAGAGAGAGATTGATAGACAGATAGATTGAGAGACACAAACAGACAGACACAGAGAAGTGAGGCGAGACAAACATAGAATGAGAGAAAGGGGGCGTGAGAGAGAGAGAGAAGAGACAGAGACACGTAGAAAGAAAGAGAGAGAGAGAGAGATTAGGGAAAGAGAGAGAGAGAGAGATTAAAGAAAGAGAGTGAGAGAGTCAGAGAGAGAGAGACACAAACACACACAGAGGGAAAGGGAATCGGAGAGAAAGTCAGAGAATGAAAGAGAAGGACAGACCGAGACACAAAGAGAGAGAGAGAGAGAGAGAGTCAGAAAGAGACACACACACAAAGACAGAGACAGAGAGGGAGAGAGAATCAGAAAGAGACACACACAAAAAACGCAGAGACAGAGAGAGAGTCAGAGAGAGAAAGAAAGAGAGCCAGAGAGAAAGAGGCTAGCCATTACACGTCTCTCAAATATGCACTCCTATTTGCCTCTCCTTCTCCGCACACTTTGCTCACGGACTTTTATCTCCTAATTATGCAGAGTTTCCCCTCGTCCTCCACTCCCCTCATTTGCATCGTGTCCTCGGCAGCGCACTCGATGTACTGCACGCGCTCGCCTCGAGAACTGAACGCGTCGGGTTTTTATCCTTTTGGGAAGATAAGAAATGCTCTTTGTGTGCGAGTGCTGTTACTCGGTTATATGTATATATGTATATATATATATATATATATATATATATATATATATATATATATATATATATATATATATATATATATATATATATATATATATATATATATATATATATATATATATATATGTGTGTGTGTGTGTGTGTGTGTGTGTGTGTGTGTGTGTGTGTGTGTGTGTGTGTGTGTGTGTGTGTGTGTGTGTGTGTGCGTGTTTGTGTGTGTGTGAGTGTGTGTACATATATATTTATATATATATACATATATAGATAGATAGATAGATAGATAGATAGATAGATAGATAGATAGATAGATAGATAGATAGATAGATAGATAGATAGATAGATAGATAGATAGATAGATAGGTAGATAGATAGATAGATAGATAGATAGACAGATAGATAGATTCGTATATGTGCGTTTGCGTGTGTGTGTGTGTGTGTATGTGTGCTTGCGCCTGTGTGTGTGTGCGTGTGTGTGTGCATGTGTGTGTGTGTTTGTGTGTGTGTGAGTGTGTGTACATATATATTTATATATATATACATATATAGATAGATAGATAGATAGATAGATAGATAGATAGATAGATAGATAGATAGATAGATAGATAGATAGATAGATAGATAGATAGATAGATAGATAGGTAGATAGATAGATAGATAGATAGATAGATAGACAGATAGATAGATTCGTATATGTGCGTTTGCGTGTGTGTGTGTGTGTGTATGTGTGTTTGAGCGTGTGTGTGTGTGCGTGTGTGTGTGTGTGGGTATGTGTGTGTGTGTGTGTGTGTGTGTGTGTGTGTGTGCGTGTGTGTATGTGTGTGTGTGTGAATGTGTGTGCGTGCGTCCGTGCATTTATGTATGCGTGCGTGCGTGTGTACTTTCCGTTTTTCACTAAATCCTTATAAAACAAAAACAAAAACACTTCACAGATACCAATCCTACGAAAATATATACCCTCAATCAAATAACAAAAACAGAAAGACCAATCAAGCGATAAGACGCACCATTTAATCCCAATTTGAAGGTAATAAACAAACTCCCAAATATGGGTGTTGTTGAGAGTTCCTCCGTCTTATGCCGCGCTGTTCCCACCTTCCGTTTTCTATGACTTTTAGCCCTCCCTTGTGAAAAAAATTCTTCTTATTTCTTCTTATTTATTTATTATTTATTATATTTTCTTCTAAGATGATGATTGATGATGGATGGTTAAATAGGTATTTTCTCGGTCGTCTGCTCGGGATAACTTTGAAATTTCTATTAAAAGGAAATAATAGTTTGATGTTTATAAGACGGTGATAATATTCTTTTTCGTGTTTGATGTTATGGTTAAGTAAGTTCGTGGATTAAAGTGATAGCTGGCGATTCTGATAATCTCATTGTCCTTATGATTATATTGTTATTATCGGTTATTCTGTCTTTTTTCATTCTTTAGTTATCATTACAGTTAGCATTATTATTGTCATTATTATCATTATCATCACTATCGTTATCATTATCATCACTATCGTTATCATTATCATCATTACTATTTACTTTTATTATGACTATCATTATTATCATTATTCTTGCCATCATCGTTACTTTTGTTGTTAACATTATTATCACGATCTTATCATTATTAGGAGTAGTATCATTACTGTCATTATCATCATTATCATAGTTATCATTATGATTATTGTTATTAATAGTAGAGTGTCATCACTTTTGTTATTATAATTATCATCATCATTATTATTATTATAATTATTATAATTATTAGTGTTATTATCATTGCTATTATCATTATTATTATTATAAATATCATTACTATTGTTATAATCATTATCCTTATTATCATTATTATTGTTATCATTGTTACTATTATTAGTAGTAGTATTATCATGATTATCATTATCATTATCGTTGTTGTTTTTGTTGTTGTTATCATCATTGCCATTTTTATTATTACTA
>NC_091560.1:94063-96563 GCF_042767895.1 Penaeus vannamei | reverse complement strand
CTCCACCATCTCTTCCCTCCACTTCCACCTCCTCCCCTTCCCCCCCATCCTCCTCCTCCTCCCACCCCCGCCCCTCAGAGCCATCTATCGGCCACGGCGGTAAACCGGAGCGGCGTCTCTCGCAGGGAAGCCAGAAAAAAGGGAGGCCGATGCAAGACACTAATTGCAGGCTCTGTTTTATAGTCCGAGACAACGCCATCCCGAGACGCCTCTCCTTGTCTCCTTGGCCGAACATTTCTTATCTTTAACGCGCCGAAATCCGAGACGGGGGGCGGGGGCGGGAGGTGTGAGAGGGGGGGAGGAAGAAGCAGGTGTGACGGGGGAGGGCGGGTGTGGCGGTGGGGGAAGGTGAGGAGGAGGAAGTTGGTGTGACCGGGGGAAGGGGGATGAGAGATGTGAACGGGTTGGGGGAGGGATTGGAGAGGGAAGGAGGGAGGGTGTGACCGGGGAAGAGGGGGTGTAAGGAGATGTGAGTGTGGGGGGGGGATTGTGGAAGGGGTGGAGGGAGAGGGGAGGAGGGAGGGTGGAGAGAGGAGAGGAGGGAGGGGGAATTTGTTGGAGGGGGAGGAATGGGGGAGAGGGGGAGATGCACTTTGCGGGATTTTTTTAAATGGTTTATTTGTCTTTTGCTCCCTTCCCTTTGGAGAAGAGAGAGAAAATGGACGAAGGAAGGAAGAAGAGAGATTCGATTTTGATAAATCTAATACATGTGAGAGAGAGAGAGAAAGAGAGAGGGAGGGAGAGAGAGAGAGAGAGAGAGAGAGAGAGAGAGAGAGAGAGAGAGAGAGAGAGAGAGAGAGAGAGAGAGAGAGAGAGAGACAGTGAGAGAAAGAGAGAGAGCGAAAGAGGAAGGGAAGAAGGGAGAAAAGAAAAAAAAAAAGAAGAGAGCGAATTAGAGAGGAGAGACAGACAGCTACGAAGGAAAACATAAAGAAAGAATTAGAAAACAACATAGAGAGAGAGAGAGAGAGAGAGAGAGAGAGAGTGAGAGAGAGAGAGAGAGAGACAGAGAGAGAGAGAGAGAGAGAGAGAGAGAGAGAAAGATAGACGCGTACAGTGATAAAACAAGCAAAAAAAAAAAAAAAAAAAAAAAAAAGCAAGGATGAAGCACACGGTAACAAAACATCCATAAAAGAAAGCGCAGATAAAATTATCAGTGAGTAGCGGCCGTAATGGGCTCTTGATAGGAGCACCGCCTTATATCCGGTTTCCATTTTTTTTTTTTTTTTTTTTTTTTTTTTTTAGATTGGACAGTCATGTTCCGATTATCAGGCACATGAACATATACGCACACACACATGCACATAGACATACACACAGATGAATTCAGACACTATATTTTCACATACAAACATATACGCACACACACATGCACATAGACATACACAGATGAATTCACTTTATTTTCACATACAAACACATGAACACATGCACACACACACACATGCACATAGACATAGACATACATGAATTCTTTATTTTCACATACCAACATATATACACACACACACATGTACATAGACATACACACACATGAATTCAGACACTTTATTTTCACATACAAACATATACACACACACACACATGCACATAGACACACACATAAATTCACACACACACATACATACAAACACATACACACGCACACACAAATACACACATACACACATACAACCTTAAAAGATCTATGTACACCTTTACTAACATGGAACTATCTCCCCATCTAACCAAGGATTAAAATCAAATAACGACCAATAAACCAACATGCAATTAAAATTAAATTACACGTCGATAATTCTCTCTCTCTCTCTCTCTCTCTCTCTCTCTCTCTCTCTCTCTCTCTCTCTCTCTCTCCCTCTCTCCCTCCTTCCTCTCCCTCCCTTTCCCTCCCTCTTTCCCTCCCTCTCTCTCTTTCTTTCCTCCCTTCCTCCATCCCTCCCTTCCCTCTCTCTCTCCCTCTCTCTCTCTCTCTCTCTCTCTCTCTCTCTCTCTTTCTTTCTTTCTTTCTCTCTCTCTCTCTCTCTCTCTCTCTCTCTCTCTCTCTCTCCCTCTCCTTCCTTCCCCTTCTTCCTCCATCCCTCCCTTCCCCCCTCTCCCCCTCTCTCTCTCTCTCTCTCTCTCTCTCTCTCTCTCTCTCTTTTATTCTTTTCAAACACTGGCTGCAGGTAAGTCCAGGTTCCTTCTTGGGTGATAGGCTAAGGGCCAAGCTGCTCCCATTTTACCTTGAGATTTGAGAGTCTGAGTTAATCTTGAAGCTGTTTTGGCGGCGTTTGGAGGCGATAACTGCCTACACTCTCTCTCTCTCTCTCTCTCTCTCTCTGTGTCTGTCTCTCTCTCTCTCTCTCTCTCTCTCTCTCTCTCTCTCTCTCTCTCTCTCTCTTCCTCTTGTGTGTGTCTCTCTCTCTCTCTCTCTCTTCTCTCCTCTCTGTCTCTCTCTCTCTTGTCTGTCTCCGTCTGTCTCTCTCTCTCTCTCTTTCCCTCTGTCTGTCTCTCTCTGTAG
>NC_091560.1:71563-81563 GCF_042767895.1 Penaeus vannamei | reverse complement strand
CCTATCTATCTATCTTTCCATATATCTATCTGCCAATCTATATGTTTACCTTTATATCTATCTATCACCCTAATTATCTGTCTATCCACCAACCTACATCCCTACCCATCTATCCATCAACCTATCTACTTATCCATCTACCAACCGGTCTATCAACTCCCCCTCCCCCCTCCCCCTCCCGCCTCATAGCCATCCTCCTTCAGAAAATAAAACGATTTTTAGGGAGTCAAAATCCCTCACCCCCCCTCCCCTCCCCCCCCCACTCCCCCTCCATATGAGGATACTCCCTCAAGTCCAAAAAGAAGAAGAAGAAAAAGAAGAAAAAAACGACTAGTCAAAAAAAAAAGAAAGAAAGAAAGAAAGAAAGAAAGAAAGAAAGAAAGAAAGAAAGAAAGAAAGAAAGAAAGAGAGAAAGAAAGAAAGAAGAAGAAAGGAAGAAGAAAGAGAAAAACGACCATAAAGGCATCACACATAAAAAAAAAAAAAAACGACCAGTCAAAAAAAGACAGACAGAAAGAAAGAAAGAAGCAGAAGAAAGAAGAAGAAAAAAAGAGGAAAAAGAAAAAAAGACATAAAGACATAAAGAAAGAAAGAAGCAGAAGCAGCAGAAGAAGAAGAAGAAGAAAAAAAGAAGGAAACCGACCATAAAGGCGTCACACATAAAAAAAAAAAAAAAAAAACACCAGTCAAAAAAAGACAAAAGAAAGACATAAAGAAAAGAAAAGAAAGAAAAGAAGCAGAAGAAGCAGAAGAAAAAAAGAGGAAAACGACCATAAAGGCGTCACACACAAAAAAAACCGACCAGTCAAAAAAAGACACAAAGACACAAAGAAAGAAAGAAAGAAGCAGAAGAAGCAGAAAGAAGAAGAAGAAGGAAAACTGACCCTAAAGGCATCACACATAAAAAAAAAAATGAAAAGAAAAAAAAAAAAACGAAAAAAAAGAAAGACATAAAGAAAGAAAGAAAGAAGCAGAAGAAGAAGAAGCAGAAGAAGAAGAAGAAGAAGCAGAAGAAGAAGAAGCAGAAGAAGAAGAAGAAGAAGAAGAAGAAGAAAAAAAGGAAACCGACCATAAAGGCGTCACACACATCGACACAACACACTCTAACAACCCTTTCGCTGAGGTCCATCTCCTCGTGACAACTGATGGCTTTATGTTCCTCCGCCGAAGTCTTAAGGAAGGGGGGGTGGTGGGGGGGCAATGGGGGGGAAGGAGGGAAAGGTGGAGAAGGAGGGGGGGGGGATGGGAGAGAGGGATGGGGGGCAAGGGAGGGGGGGAAGGGAGAGAGAGAGAGGTGGTGGGGGAGGAGAGAGAGGGAGGGAAGAGGGGGGGAGAAGGGAGAGAGGAAGGAGGCGGTGGAGGGAAGGTGGGGGGAAGGGAGAGGGAAAGAGAGAGGGAGGGAGGAGGAGGTGGGTGGGGGGATGGGAGAGAAGAGAGGGAGGAGGTGGAGGGGGATGGGAGAGAGGGAGGAGGTGGGGAGAAGGGAGAGAGGGAGGAGGGGAAGGGGGGTGGAGAGAGGGAGAGAGGGAGGAGAGGTGGTGGGGGTGGAAGGGAGAGAGGGAGGAGGTGGTGGGGGAAAGGGAGGGAGGGTGGAGGTGGGGAGAAGGGAGAGAAGGAGGAAGTGGGGGGAAGGGGAGAGAGAGGGAGGAGGAGGTGGGTGGAAGGGAGAGATGGAGGAGATGATGGGGGGAAGGGAGAGAGAGAGGGACAAAGTGGGGGGAAGGAAGAGAGGGAGGAAATGAGGGGAAAGTAGTGAGGGAGGAGGGGAAGGCGGAAGAGAGAGAGAGAGAGAGAGGAAGGAGGAAGTGGGGAGAAGGAAGAGAAGGAGGAGGTGAGAGGAAGGGAGAGAGGGGAAGGGGGAAGGAGAAAGGGAGCAAGAGATAACAACCGACCGATCTGCAGAAGTTGACGGAAAATCGACAACTCCCGAGAGACAGTTTTAGTGCCAACTTAACAGCTCTTGGTCTGCTCGCCGGTGTTAAAACTCGGTATCCAGTTTCTTTTTTTTCTCCTGGTGTTTTTTAGACTGTTTTAACGACGCTTAGACTGCAGACAGGCAAGCACACGGCGCCCATTTTAACCGAGGCTCATTTACTAACAAGTGCTTTTTTTAATTCTTTTTTTTATTTTCTTTTTTTTTTCTTTTTTTCTTTTTTTACTAACAAGTGCTTTTTTAAATTCTTTTTTCTATTTTCTTTTTTTTTCTTTTTTTTTCTTTTTTTTACTAACAAGGGCTTTTTTTATTCTTTTTTTTTATTTTCTTTTCTGTCTTTTTTTCTTTTCTTTTCTTTTTATCTTTGATTTGGTGTCTTTGTTGGAGGCTGTGTTGGTGTTGGAGATAAGGCTGATGGGGTTGTTGGTGTCTGAAGAGATGGTGGTGGGGGGGGGGAGGGGGGGGGTAGCGTGGGAGTCAATTATTGCCTTGCTTGAATTTTACATTTGTTTATCTATCTTTTTTTTCTATTTTATTTTGTCAGTTATCGCATTGTTCTCTCTAAGGACTTCTTTGTTCAGAAATCTAACTAGTTTTTTTTGTTTATATCTATGTTTATCTATCTATCTATCTATGTTTATCTATTTATCTATCTATGTTTATCTATTTATCTATCTATGTTTATCTATTTATCTATCTATGTTTATCTATTTATCTATCTATGTTTATCTATGTTTATCTATTTATCTATCTATGTTTATCTATGTTTATCTATTTATCTATCTATGTTTATCTATTTATCTATCTATGTTTATCTATTTATCTATCTATGTTTATCTATTTATCTATCTATGTTTATCTATGTTTATCTATTTATCTATCTATGTTTATCTATTTATCTATCTATGTTTATCTATTTATCTATCTATGTTTATCTATTTATCTATCTATGTTTATCTATTTATCTATCTATGTTTATCTATGTTTATCTATTTATCTATCTATGTTTATCTATTTATCTATCTATGTTTATCTATTTATCTATCTATGTTTATCTATTTATCTATCTATGTTTATCTATTTATCTATCTATGTTTATCTATGTTTATCTATTTATCTATCTATGTTTATCTATTTATCTATCTATGTTTATCTATGTTTATCTATTTATCTATCTATGTTTATCTATTTATCTATCTATGTTTATCTATGTTTATCTATTTATCTATCTATGTTTATCTATTTATCTATCTATGTTTATCTATTTATCTATCTATGTTTATCTATTTATCTATCTATGTTTATCTATGTTTATCTATGTTTATCTATTTATCTATCTATGTTTATCTATGTTTATCTATTTATCTATCTATGTTTATCTATTTATCTGTCTATGTTTATCTATTTATCTATCTATGTTTATCTATTTATCTATCTATGTTTATCTATTTATCTATCTATGTTTATCTATGTTTATCTATTTATCTATCTATGTTTATCTATTTATCTATCTATGTTTATCTATTTATCTATCTATGTTTATCTATTTATCTATCTATGTTTATCTATTTATCTATCTATGTTTATCTATGTTTATCTATTTATCTATCTATGTTTATCTATTTATCTATCTATGGTTATCTATGTTTATCTATTTATCTATCTATGTTTATCTATTTATCTATCTATGTTTATCTATGTTTATCTATTTATCTATCTATGTTTATCTATTTATCTATCTATGTTTATCTATGTTTATCTATTTATCTATCTATGTTTATCTATTTATCTTTCTATGTTTATCTATTTATCTTTCTATGTTTATCTATTTATCTATCTATGTTTATCTATGTTTATCTATTTATCTTTCTATGTTTATCTATTTATCTATCTATGTTTATCTATGTTTATCTATTTATCTATCTATGTTTATCTATTTATCTTTCTATGTTTATCTATTTATCTTTCTATGTTTATCTATTTATCTTTCTATGTTTATCTATTTATCTTTCTATGTTTATCTATGTTTATCTATTTATCTTTCTATGTTTATCTATTTATCTATCTATGTTTATCTATGTTTATCTATTTATCTATTTATGTTTATCTATGTTTATCTATTTATCTTTCTATGTTTATCTATTTATCTTTCTATGTTTATCTATTTATCTATCTATGTTTATCTATTTATCTATCTATGTTTATCTATGTTTATCTATTTATCTATCTATGTTTATCTATTTATCTATCTATGTTTATCTATTTATCTATCTATGTTTATCTATGTTTATCTATTTATCTATCTATGTTTATCTATTTATCTTTCTATGTTTATCTATTTATCTATCTATGTTTATCTATTTATCTATCTATGTTTATCTATGTTTATCTATTTATCTTTCTATGTTTATCTATTTATCTATCTATGTTTATCTATTTATCTATCTATGTTTATCTATGTTTATCTATTCATCTATCTATGTTTATCTATTTATCTATTTATGTTTATCTATGTTTATCTATTTATCTTTCTATGTTTATCTATTTCGCTATCTATGTTTATCTATTCATCTATCTATGTTTATCTATTTATCTATCTATGTTTATCTATTCATCTATCTATGTTTATCTATTTATCTATCTATGTTTATCTATTTATCTATCTATGTTTATCTATTTATCTATCTATGTTTATCTATTTATCTATCTATGTTTATCTATTTATCTATCTATGTTTATCTATTTATCTATCTATGTTTATCTATTTATCTATCTATGTTTATCTATTTATCTATCTATGTTTATCTATCTATCTATCTATGTTTATCTATTTATCATCTATGTTTATCTATGTTTATCTATTTATCTATCTATGTTTATCTATTTATCTATCTATGTTTATCTATGTTTATCTATTTATCTATCTATGTTTATCTATTTATCTATCTATGTTTATCTATTTATCTATCTATGTTTTCTATCTATCTATGTTTATCTATTTATCTATCTATGTTTATCTATTTATCTATCTATGTTTTCTATCTATCTATGTTTATCTATTTATCTATCTATGTTTATCTATTTATCTATCTATGTTTTCTATCTATCTATGTTTATCTATTTATCTATCTATGTTTATCTATTTATCTATCTATGTTTATCTATTTATCTATCTATGTTTATCTATTTATCTATCTATGTTTATCTATCTATCTATCTATGTTTATCTATTTATCATCTATGTTTATCTATGTTTATCTATTTATCTATCTATGTTTATCTATTTATCTATCTATGTTTATCTATGTTTATCTATTTATCTATCTATGTTTATCTATTTATCTATCTATGTTTATCTATTTATCTATCTATGTTTTCTATCTATCTATGTTTATCTATTTATCTATCTATGTTTATCTATTTATCTATCTATGTTTTCTATCTATCTATGTTTATCTATTTATCTATCTATGTTTATCTATTTATCTATCTATGTTTTCTATCTATCTATGTTTATCTATTTATCTATCTATGTTTATCTATTTATCTATCTATGTTTATCTATTTATCTATCTATGTTTATCTATTTATCTATCTATGTTTATCTATTTATCTATCTATGTTTTCTATCTATCTATGTTTATCTATTTATCTATCTATGTTTATCTATTTATCTATCTATGTTTATCTATTTATCTATCTATGTTTATCTATTTATCTATCTATGTTTTCTATCTATCTATGTTTATCTATTTATCTATCTATGTTTATCTATTTATCTATCTATGTTTATCTATTTATCTATCTATGTTTATCTATTTATCTATCTATGTTTATCTATTTATCTATCTATGTTTATCTATTTATCTATCTATGTTTATCTATTTATCTATCTATGTTTATCTATTTATCTATCTATGTTTATCTATGTTTATCTATTTATCTATCTATGTTTATCTATTTATCTATCTATGTTTATCTATTTATCTATCTATGTTTATCTATTTATCTATCTATGTTTATCTATTTATCTATCTATGTTTATCTATCTATCTATCTATGTTTATCTATTTATCTATCTATGTTTATCTATTTATCTATCTATGTTTATCTATTTATCTATCTATGTTTATCTATTTATCTATCTATGTTTATCTATTTATCTATCTATGTTTATCTATTTATCTATCTATGTTTATCTATTTATCTATCTATGTTTATCTATTTATCTATCTATGTTTATCTATTTATCTATCTATGTTTTCTATCTATCTATGTTTATCTATTTATCTATCTATGTTTATCTATTTATCTATCTATGTTTATCTATGTTTATCTATTTATCTATCTATTTCTATCTATTTATCTATCTATTATCTATCTATGTTTATCTATTTATCTATCTATGTTTATCTATTTATCTATCTATGTTTTCTATCTATCTATGTTTATCTATTTATCTATCTATGTTTATCTATTTATCTATCTATGTTTTCTATCTATCTATGTTTATCTATTTATCTATCTATGTTTATCTATTTATCTATCTATGTTTATCTATTTATCTATCTATGTTTTCTATCTATCTATGTTTATCTATTTATCTATCTATGTTTATCTATTTATCTATCTATGTTTTCTATCTATCTATGTTTATCTATTTATCTATCTATGTTTATCTATTTATCTATCTATGTTTATCTATTTATCTATCTATGTTTATCTATTTATCTATCTATGTTTTCTATCTATCTATGTTTATCTATTTATCTATCTATGTTTATCTATTTATCTATCTATGTTTATCTATTTATCTATCTATGTTTTCTATCTATCTATGTTTATCTATTTATCTATCTATGTTTATCTATTTATCTATCTATGTTTATCTATTTATCTATCTATGTTTTCTATCTATCTATGTTTATCTATTTATCTATCTATGTTTATCTATTTATCTATCTATGTTTTCTATCTATCTATGTTTATCTATTTATCTATCTATGTTTATCTATTTATCTATCTATGTTTATCTATTTATCTATCTATGTTTATCTATTTATCTATCTATGTTTTCTATCTATCTATGTTTATCTATTTATCTATCTATGTTTATCTATTTATCTATCTATGTTTTCTATCTATCTATGTTTATCTATTTATCTATCTATGTTTATCTATTTATCTATCTATGTTTTCTATCTATCTATGTTTATCTATTTATCTATCTATGTTTATCTATTTATCTATCTATGTTTATCTATTTATCTATCTATGTTTTCTATCTATCTATGTTTATCTATTTATCTATCTATGTTTATCTATTTATCTATCTATGTTTATCTATTTATCTATCTATGTTTATCTATTTATCTATCTATGTTTATCTATTTATCTATCTATGTTTATCTATTTATCTATCTATGTTTATCTATTTATCTATCTATGTTTATCTATTTATCTATCTATGTTTATCTATTTATCTATCTATGTTTATCTATTTATCTATCTATGTTTATCTATTTATCTATCTATGTTTATCTATTTATCTATCTATGTTTATCTATTTATCTATCTATGTTTATCTATTTATCTATCTATGTTTATCTATTTATCTATCTATGTTTATCTATTTATCTATCTATGTTTATCTATTTATCTATCTATGTTTATCTATTTATCTATCTATGTTTATCTATTTATCTATCTATGTTTATCTATTTATCTATCTATGTTTATCTATTTATCTATCTATGTTTTCTATCTATCTATGTTTATCTATTTATCTATCTATGTTTATCTATTTATCTATCTATGTTTATCTATTTATCTATCTATGTTTATCTATTTATCTATCTATGTTTATCTATTTATCTATCTATGTTTATCTATTTATCTATCTATGTTTATCTATTTATCTATCTATGTTTATCTATTTATCTATCTATGTTTATCTATTTATCTATCTATGTTTATCTATTTATCTATCTATGTTTATCTATTTATCTATCTATGTTTATCTATTTATCTATCTATGTTTATCTATTTATCTATCTATGTTTATCTATTTATCTATCTATGTTTATCTATTTATCTATCTATGTTTTCTATCTATCTATGTTTATCTATTTATCTATCTATGTTTATCTATTTATCTATCTATGTTTTCTATCTATCTATGTTTATCTATTTATCTATCTATGTTTATCTATTTATCTATCTATGTTTATCTATTTATCTATCTATGTTTATCTATTTATCTATCTATGTTTTCTATCTATCTATGTTTATCTATTTATCTATCTATGTTTATCTATTTATCTATCTATGTTTTCTATCTATCTATGTTTATCTATTTATCTATCTATGTTTATCTATTTATCTATCTATGTTTATCTATTTATCTATCTATGTTTATCTATTTATCTATCTATGTTTATCTATTTATCTATCTATGTTTTCTATCTATCTATGTTTATCTATTTATCTATCTATGTTTTCTATCTATCTATGTTTATCTATTTATCTATCTATGTTTATCTATTTATCTATCTATGTTTATCTATTTATCTATCTATGTTTTCTATCTATCTATGTTTATCTATTTATCTATCTATGTTTATCTATTTATCTATCTATGTTTTCTATCTATCTATGTTTATCTATTTATCTATCTATGTTTATCTATTTATCTATCTATGTTTATCTATTTATCTATCTATGTTTATCTATTTATCTATCTATGTTTTCTATCTATCTATGTTTATCTATTTATCTATCTATGTTTATCTATTTATCTATCTATGTTTATCTATTTATCTATCTATGTTTATCTATTTATCTATCTATGTTTTCTATCTATCTATGTTTATCTATTTATCTATCTATGTTTATCTATTTATCTATCTTTGTTTATCTATTTATCTATCTATGTTTATCTATTTATCTATCTATGTTTATCTATTTATCTGTCTATGTTTATCTATTTATCTATTTATCTATCTATGTTTATCTATTTATCTATCTATGTTTATCTATTTATCTATCTATGTTTATCTATTTATCTATCTATGTTTATCTATTTATCTATCTATGTTTATCTATTTATCTATCTATGTTTATCTATTTATCTATCTATGTTTATCTATTTATCTATCTATGTTTATCTATTTATCTATCTATGTTTATCTATTTATCTATCTATGTTTATCTATTTATCTATCTATGTTTATCTGTTTATCTATCTATGTTTATCTATTTATCTATCTATGTTTATCTATTTATCTATCAATGTTTATCTATCTATCTATTTATGTTTATCTATTTATCTATCTATGTTTATCTATTTATCTATCTATGTTTATCTATTTATCTATCTACGTTTATCTATTTATCTATCTATGTTTATCTATTTATCTATCTATGTTTATCTATTTATCTATCAATGTTTATCTATCTATCTATTTATGTTTATCTATTTATCTATCTATGTTTATCTATTTATCTATCTATGTTTATCTATTTATCTATCTATGTTTATCTATTTATCTATCTATGTTTATCTATTTATCTATCTATGTTTATCTGTTTATCTATCTATGTTTATCTATTTATCTATCTATGTTTATCTATTTATCTATCTATGCTTATCTATTTATCTATCTATTTTTATCTATTTATCTATCTATGTTTATCTGTTTATCTATCTATGTTTATCTGTTTATCTATCTATGTTTATCTGTTTATCTATCTATGTTTATCTGTTTATCTATCTATGTTTATCTATTTATCTATCTATGTTTATCTGTTTATCTATCTATGTTTATCTATTTATCTATCTATGTTTATCTATTTATCTATCTATGTTTATCTGTTTATCTATCTATGTTTATCTATTTATCTATCTATGTTTATCTGTTTATCTATCTATGTTTATCTATTTATCTATCTATGTTTATCTATTTATCTATCTATGTTTATCTGTTTATCTATCTATGTTTATCTATTCATCTGTCTATGTTTATCTATTTATCTGTCTATGTTTATCTATTTATCTATCTATGTTTA
>NC_091560.1:46563-49063 GCF_042767895.1 Penaeus vannamei | reverse complement strand
AGAGGGAGGTAGTGAAGAAGAGGGGGGGTTATGAAGGGAGATGAGGAGGGGGAGAGGGATGGGGGAGGCAGAGGGATGGGGTGGGGGTAGAGTAGGAAGGGGTTGGGAGGTTACTGAAGAAGGAAGGATGAGTATGAGGGGTTATGAGGGAGGAAGGAGTAAGTGACGTGGGGGATGAGGAAAGGTAGGAGAGGGATGGATATGAGGGGAAGTGAGGAAGAATATAAGGAATGGATAGAATAAGAAAGATAGGGGAAGGAAGAGAGAAGAGGGATGAGGAGAGGAAGAAGATATGGCCGTGAGAATGTTTGGAAAGAAATGAGGATGTAATTTCAATTCACAAAGCCAAGCGCTTCGGAAAAAAATGCTGAGTAATATAATTCACTGGGAAAGTATTATGCAACGTAATTGATGAGGCTGCTGCTCCACTCACTCTCTTTAAAAGTCACAACAACAAAGCTGCCGTTTTTGTAAAGCATAACATATCCTCAAAATCAACGGTTCTCTCTATCCCAAAATAATGACATCTACCTGGACTACACGTGTCACTCTCACCTCTTTTCCCGTGACATATCTTGTTCAAAGGGAGGAAGCAATAGAGGCAATATAACGTGCGATATACAAAATATATACTGAATTTCCCCGATTTCCCCGATTTGCTCCATGAAATCGATGCAGCGCAGCATAGCGGATTTGCCTCACGCTTCGGCTGACTTCAGCTCCGTTCACGTGACAGGGTAATGACGTCACTAAGGGGAGAACACCTCACATCACTGGATAACGTCAATGTCTGCTTGCAATAACTAACAACTAACTCTAGGATATATATATATATATGTATATATATATATATATATATATATATATATATATATATATATATATATATATATATATATATATATATATATACATACATATATATATATATATATATATATATATATATATATATGTATATATATATATATATATATATATATATATATATATATATATATATATATATATCCATATACATATATATACACACATGTATATGTGGATGTGTGTGTTTATGTGTGTATACATATATATATACATGTATGTGTATATATATAGAGAGAGTTACCTTTTCGCTCAGAGAGAAATAAAAGGATAATAAAATATCAAACAGAAAAGCAAGAACACACAAACCAAACCCACAACCCCACTCCATTTCGGACCCAGACAATCCATCCACCTCTTCAGACAACCCCCCTCGCCCTACTCCCCCCACCCCCCACACCCCTGCCCCCCATTCAAGCCACCCTCCCCCTTCCCCCCCTCCCCCTCCCCCCCATTCAAGACCTCTACCCCCGGGGGATTCGAAGGCGACTGCACTCCCCTCGGCTCCTCAATAGGCCTCCTTGATACCGCTGGCGGAGGACCGAGCCAAAAGGGAAATGTCCACAGCGTCTTGGGGCTTGTTTGGCGTCGCCTGAGATGGTCGTTCGAGATGTGGTGGTGGTGGTGGGGGGGGGTTGTTTGTGGTGTGGGTGTGTTTGTTTAAGAGTTGTGTGTTTGTTTGTCAGGGAGGGATGGTGGTTGGGGGGGGTATGGAGTGAGGGAGAGAGAGAGAGAGATAAAGAAGGAAGGAGAGAAAGAGGAGAGAGAGAGAGAGAGAGAGAGAATAAGAAAGATACGGAAAAAAAGAGGTAAACAGAGAGAGAGAGAAGAGAAGAGAGAGGAACAGACAGAAAAAAAAGAAAAACCCGGAATACGTGACACAACCCAAAACAGAAAAGAAAGAGAGAGAGAAAAGACAAGATAAAAAAATGACAGAACAGAAAGCCACCGACAAGAAAACGAAGAGAAAGCCCCCTCCTCACAGCGAAGCCAACCCAGGGAAGCCAGCAAAGGATTCATCTTAGAGCTTTTATCCCTGAGACGTGCTCTTTGCCTGCCGGACCCCCAACCCCCCACCCCCAACCGGAGACCAGGAACCTCCCCCCCCTCTTTAAATCAAGATGAAACCAGTATTTTACGGATTTGCAGGACGAAATCAGCCGGAAATCCGAGCTAATGGAAGTCAGGCGGAAATCCCGACAGTGAATCGCGAGTTACTATCTTGGGGATTTCTCATTCCATTATTTTCTCTTTGCTTTTGTGGGGTTAGGAGCTGCGTTTTGGTGGGGGGGGGGTTGTCACTCCCTTTTATTCTCTATTTTATTATGTATCCTCTTTCGATCTCTGTTTCTCGATCTCTGTTTCTCGATCTTGCACTCTCTCTCTCTCTCTCTCTCTCTCTCTCTCTCTCTCTCTCTGTCTGTCTCTCTCTCTCTCTCTCTCTCTCTCTCTCTCTCTCTCTCTCTCTCTCTCTCTCTCTCTCTCTCTCTCTCTCTCTCTCTCTCTTACTTGCACACACACACACACACACACACACACACACACACACACACACACACACACACAGACACACACACACACGTATATATATATATATATATATATATATATATATATATATATATATATATAT
>NC_091560.1:27500-32500 GCF_042767895.1 Penaeus vannamei | reverse complement strand
AAAGATAATGAAAACAATAATAATAATGATAGTAACGATGATAATTATCATCATAATGATAATACTAATAACGATAAAGATAATAATGATAATGTTAATAACAACAACAACAACAATAATAATAATAATGATAATAACAATAATGAAAAATAATGATAATAATGATAGTAATTATTGCAATGATGCTAATCATGATGATAATGATAATGACAATAATGATAGAACAAAATTGTTATTAATAGTCATGCTCATGATAATGCTAACAGTGATAATAACAGTAATGATGATAATTAAGATAAAACCAATAACAACGATAGCAATATGAAAAGCAATAAAATAAACACAATAATAACGATAATGAAGAGTCAAGTAATAATGATACCATCATTAGGTGCTAAACAACAAATTAATAACGAAACTAAAAAGACATAAATTAAAAAATTCCAAATTTCCCTTTTTTTTCCTCTCTCGGAAGATAAAAGCGAAAATGAAAAAGATTTTTGCACGCCGATTTAAGCTTGATAAGTGTGCTGATTAAAGATACAACACTCTCGATTAAACTTGGATTCAGACTTCACTCGATCCAAGAGATTTAATTGTAACCGTTGGCGTATTTTATTTTATTTATTTCTTTTTGAATTTCTTTATTTATCTTATTTTTCTATTTTCTAAATTTCTTTATTTACTTATTTTCTTTTTTCATTTTTTTTGGGGGGTTGGGCGGGTGGATGCCACTGCTGTGAAAGAGAAAATGAAAAGAGAAATAGATGAGAGAAAGAGGAAATGAGGATAATTGGAGTGAGAAAGAGAGAGAGGGAAAGGGAGGGAAGGAGAAAGAGGGACGGAGAGGAAGGGAAGAAAGAGGGGAGAGGGGGGGTGGAAGGGAGGAGGGGAGAGGCAGGGAGGGAAGAAGGAGAGAAAGAAAGAGATAGAGAGGGAGAGACAGAGAGGGATAGAGAGTGAGTGAGAGAGAGAGAGAGAGTATATAGATATATATATAGAGTGAGAGAGAGAAACAGAAAGAGAGAGAGAGAGAGAGAGAGAGAGAGAGAGACAGAGACAGAGACAGAGACAGAGACAGAGACAGAGACAGAGACAGAGACAGAGACAGACGGACAGACAGCCAGACAGCCAGACAGAGAGACCGATAAATAGCTAGAGGCAGACAGAGAACACGATAAAAAGACAGAGAAAGAGAGAGGCAGACAGACAGACAGACAGTTACCACTTACTTCTCAAAATATTATACAAACACAATATAAAATCACTATATATTACAACCCAACTGCGACAATTGCATCAGTCACTTAACCGTACAAACAAACACACTAGCTTCAGATAACACTACAGACAAACGAACAAACAAACTCAGGTCACTGTTTTTGCTTCTAAAACTTATTAATACCAAGATAAAGTGTGTTTGTTTTATAGTATTTTCCACTTGGCTTTTTTATTTATTTAAAAGACTCTATCACCATTTTTTTTTTTTTTTTTTTTTTTTTTTCATTTTCGTTATTTTCTATTCTGTTCTTATTTCGTATTTATTTAATTGAAGTATTTATTTAATTTCGTATTTATTTATCTTGATTTATTATTTATTTATTTATTTTATTCAAGTATTTATTTAATTTAAGTATTTATTTAACTTCGTATCTATTTAATTTCGTATTTATTTAATTAATTTATTTAATTTAATAAATAATCATTCGATTTAATCAATTCGTATTTATTTATTGAAGGCCGTTATCACCTTATCTTTTTACATATCTTTATGCTTATCTCTTCTGCTTATCTCGTGTTTACTTGACCATGGTTGCTCTGACTTCCAAGAATAGAAACCTATTTAGAAGACTGACACATAAATATCAGTTCCCCTCGATTCCCCTCTCTTTCTCTTCTTCAACTTTTTCTTTCCTCATTCCTTTTGTTCTTATTTAACATTCTTTTATTCTTCTTCTTTCTCCTAATTTTTCTTCTTCTCCATCACCTTCTTATTCTCGTTTCTTTCCTTTTCTTCCTTTCTCCTGTTCTTCTTTTTCCCTTCCTCTTCTCCTAACTTCTTCTTTCTTCACCTTTCTTCTTCTTCTTCTTCTTCTTCTTCTTCTTCCTTCTTCTTCTCCTCCTCCTCTTCCTCCTCCTTCTTCTTCCTCCCACCTTCTCCTTCCTTCCTTCCTCCCCCTTTCTTCCTTTCTCCTTCCTCCACCTTTCCACCTCCTCCTTTCCTTCCCTCCTCCCTCCTTCCTCCTTCCTCCATCCTTCCCTCCTTCCTCTTCTTCTTCTTCCTTTTCCTCCTCCTTTTCCCTTCAGCCCAGAATTGCCATAGATGTCGCCTGCCCTTTCTCCTAGAATATTCGGCGTAAAGGACACCTAAAAAATAACAAGATCAGTGTTTTGACATCTCGCTGCGTGGGAGGTCATTCGAGGTCATTCGATGATAACAAAATCGCCCCCTCATGCTTAAATTAGGTTCCAGACATCATGAAGAGAGGGAAGGGAAGGGGAGGAGGGAGAGGGAGGAAGGAAGGGAGGAGGAAGGAGAGGGGGAGGGAGAGAGAGAAATGGGGAGGAGGAAGGAAGGGGGAGGAGAGGAAGGGGAGGGAAGGGAAGGGAGGGAAGGGGGAGGGAAGGGGAAGGGGGGAAAAGGGGAGGGAAGGGGGAGGGAGAGGAAGGGGGAGAGGGAAGGAGAAGGGAGGAAGGGAGAAGGGGGAAGGGGGCAGGGGGGAGAGGAGGAAGGGAGAGGGGGAGAGGAAGGGAAGAGGGAAGGGAGGAAAGGGGGGGAAGGGGAGGAATGGGGACGGGGGGAGGGAAAGGAGGGAGGAAGGGGAGAGAAGGAGGGAGGGGGAGGGAAGGGAGGAGGAGGCGGAGGAAGGAGGGTGAGGGAAGGAATGAGGGAAGGCAGAGAGAGAAGGGAATAGGAAGGAGGAAGGGAAGGGAGGGGAAGGGAGAATAGGGAGAGAATGAGTGAAGGGAAGAGGAAGGAGGAAGAGAGGAATAGAGATAGAGAAAAAAAGATAGATAGATAGATCGATAGATCTATCTATCTATCTGTCAATATATAGATAGATTGATAGACAGATAGATGGATAGATAGATAGAGAGAGAGATCAATCAGTAGACAGATAGATAGATAGATAGAGAGAGAGACGGAAAATGAGCGAAAACGAAAGAGAGAGAGAACAAGAGATCCACGTTATCGTCTGCCTGTCACGATGAAGACCTTCACAGAGGAGAGAAAGAGAAAGAAAGAGAAGGGGAAGTCAGCATCTTGTGAAGGAGATCTTTATCCATAGAAAAGTTTATATTCATTTTCCAGAAGATTTATTTTGTCGTCCTTTATTGTCGGCGAAGGGGGGGAGGAGAGGGAGGGGAGAGGAGGAGGAGGAGGAGGAGGAGGAGAGGAGGGAGGAGGAGGAGGGAGGAGGAGGAAGGAAAGGGGGGGAGGAGGAGGAGGAAGAGGGAAGAAGTAGAGAAAGAGGAAGAGGAGGAGGAGGGAGATAGAGGAAGAGGTGGGAGAGGGAGGAGGAAGGAGGAGGAGGAGGAGGAGGAGGAGGAGGAGGAGGAAGAGGGAGGAGGAGGAGATAGAAGAAGAGGAAGAAGTAGAGAAAGAAGAAGAGGAGAGAGGAGGAGGAGAGAGGAAGAGGAAGAGGAAGAAGTAGAGAAAGAGGAAGAGAAGGAGGAGGATTAGGACGAAGAGGAAGAGGATGATGTAGAGAAAGAGGAAGAGGAGGACGAAGAGGAAGAGGAAGATGTAGAGAAAGAGGAAGATGAGAGGAGCAGGAGGAGGAGGAGGAGGAGGAGGGAAGGTGGAGGAAGAGGAGGATGAAGAGGATGTAGAGGGAGGAGGAGGAGGAAGAAGAGGAGGAAGAGGATGATGATGAGGAAGAAGAAGAAGAGGAGAAGAAGGAGGAGGAGGAGGAGGAAAAGGAAGAGGAGGAGGAGGAAAAGAAATAGGAGGAGGAAGATCAGGAAGATCAGGAGGAAGATCAGGAGGATGAAGAGGAAGAGGAGGAGGAGGAGGAGGAGGAGGAGGAAGAGGAAAAGGAAGAGGAGGAGGAGGAAGAGAAATAGGAGGAAGAAGATCAGGAAGATCAGAAGAAAGATATAGAAGAAGAAGAGGAAGATGACACACACCGAGAGAAGACACATTTTTTTCCGCTTCTTCAAAGGACACATTATATATTTTTTTTCTCTCTCTCTCTCCTTCCAGAAGTACAGGAATTGTGACATTAATTTACCCGACGGAGATTGAACATTGTTCTTGAGCGCGTTCGCCTGTGTGTTCTGCGGCGAATGCGTCCGAATGCGTGGAAAAAGTCTTAACATGATGGATTCTTGGTTTCTCAAGGTAAGTGAGTGTGAATGCATATAGACAAACATATATATACAGGGATATATACACATAATTGAACGGGCGTATACGGACGAACAAACACACACACGCGAAAAGACAGACACATACACACACATACACGAAAAAAACAGACACACACACGCACAGACACATACACACGAAAAAACACATACACAAAAGACACATACACTCACAAAATACACGAACAAATACATACATGAACAAATACATAAACACACATACAAACACACATACACAACCTCCCCCCACATACACGAACAAACCCACACATACAAGTTCACACGCACACACACACGAACAAACCCACACATACACACGCACACACACACACGCGCGCGCCCATTCATCGAAGTCGATTTCCCACGCCCCTAAATGTCCGATTTTTCCCGATTATCAGAACAGACTTTTATCCTCCTTTTGTGATGACATTTTATCTCCCTCTCTCCCCTCCTCCTTCTTTATCTCCCTCTTTCCCCCTCTCTCATCCATACCTCCTGCCTCTCCCTATTACTCTCTTCTCTTTCTTTGCATCTCTTTTCTCTTTCTGCTCTCTTCTTCCTACTTCTACCCCATTATTCTCTCCTGAAATTTTTCTTTTATTCGCCTTGTCCTTCTTTCCATTATCCTT
>NC_091560.1:20000-22500 GCF_042767895.1 Penaeus vannamei | reverse complement strand
GAATGCCCATGTTGGGGATGGTGGGATGGTGAGGGGGAGTGTTGGGGATGTTGGGATGTTGGGGGATGTTGGGGATGTTTGGGGATGTTGGGAGAAGGGGAATGCTGTCATGCGAGATGTTGGGGATGTTGGGGAAAGTGATATTAGGGGGGAGGGGTTGTTAGGGGAAGGAAGGATTTGGTCGATTTTAGGATGTTATGAAGGAATGACTGGCCAGAAGGATGTTTTGATGTCTTCGACGTTAGGATGTTGGGGGGAAGGGGTGTCTGATGTTCGGGATGTTGGGGAAAGGATATGGGGGATGGGTATTAGGGGAGGAGGGATGGTCGATGTCAGATTGTTGGGGAAAAGGGGTGTTTCATGTTGGGGAAGTTTTGGAAGTTAAGAAAGAGATGCTTGGTTGGGGAAGAGAGTATGTTTAGATGTTTATTGCTCAGATGTTTTTAGATGTTAGGGAAAGTAGGTACATGAGTTTTGATGAGGAATGTTAGGTTCTTAGAGTGTTGGGGGGGGTGGAGGAATATGTTTGATGTGGGGGGGGTGTTGAAAAGGCCATTAGGGAGAGTGAGTATTAGGGGGAGGGGGTGAGGGGTATTAGGGGAAGAAATGTTTGATGTTAGGATGTTAGGGGAATGTTAAGGGGGAAGGGGTGTTTAATGTTAGGGTGTTAGAGGATGTTAGGGAAAAAGAGATAAGTTTGGGGAAGGGATGTTAGAATGTTAGACTTTATTAGGGAGAATATCAGGTATAAGAGTGAATTTTGTGTATGTGGAGTGGTGGAGGTGAAGGCAAGTTCAAGAGCAATTTATGATAAATGAATCAATTATGAAATTAATATACATAAGACAAAGAAATCAAACGTTTGTATTAAACAATTCAACAATTTAGAATAGACAAATCAACTATCTAGCTGAAAATAATGTAGATAAGACAAGCAAACAAACAAACAAACAAACAAACAAAAAACGTTTAATTTAATTTAATTTAACAATTTAGAACAGGTAAATCAACTATATACCTGAAACTAATGTAGATAAGACAAAAAAAGATAATAAAAATCAATAACAAAAACGAAAAATTATCACATTCCCCATATCGAGTTAAAGATAAAAACAATAAATTCCATTATTATCTAAGTCCAAAACGTGAGAAAAGATGAAGTTATTATTATTATTATCTAAGTCCAAAACGTGATAATTAAGATGAAGTTATTATTATTATTATCTAAGTCCAAAACGTGAGAATTAAGATGAAGTTATTTTTATTATTATCTAAGTCCAAAACGTGAGAAAAGATGAAGTTATTATTATTATTATCTAAGTCCAAAACGTGATAATTAAGATGAAGTTATTATTATTATTATCTAAGTCCAAAACGTGAGAATTAAGATGAAGTTATTTTTATTATTATCTAAGTCCAAAACGTGAGAAAAGATGAAGTTATTATTATTATTATCTAAGTCCAAAACGTGAGAATTAAGATGAAGTTATTATTATTATTATCTAAGTCCAAAACGTGAGAATTAAGGTGAAGTTATTATTATTATTATCTAAGTCCAAACTTGTGAGAATTGCTAAAGGTGAAGTTATTATTGGTTATTAGTATCGGTCCAAAACGTGAGAATTAAAGATGAAGTTATTATTACATTATCTAGAAGTCCAAAACGTGAGAATTGAGATGAAGTTATTATTATTATTATCTAAGTCCAAAACGTGATAATTAGATAAGTTATTATTATTATTATCTAAGTCCAAAACGTGGTAGATGAAGTTATTATTATTGTGTATCTAAGTCCAAAACGTGAGAATTAAGATGAAGTTATTATTATTATTATCTAAGTCCAAAACGTGAGAATTAAGATGAAGTTATTATTATTATTATCTAAGTCCAAAACGTGAGAATTAAGATGAAGTTATTATTATTATTATCTAAGTCCAAAACGTGAGAATTAAGATGAAGTTATTATTATTATTATCTAAGTCCAAAACGTGAGAATTAAGATGAAGTTATTATTATTATTATCTAAGTCCAAAACGTGAGAATTAAGATGAAGTTAATGATATTATTATCTAGGTCAAAACGTGAGAATTAAGATGAAGTTATTATTACATTATTATCTGGTGCAAAAACGTGAGAAAAGTATAGAAGTTATTATTATTATTATCTAAGTCCAAAACGTGAGAAAGATGAAGTTATTATTATTATTATCCGGTCAAAACGTGAGAAAAGATGAAGTTATTATTATTATCTAGAAGTCCAAAACATTGAAAAGATGAAGTTATTATTATTATTATCTAAGTCCAAAACGTGAGAATTAAGATGAAGTTATTAATTATTATTATCCTAAGTCCAAAACGTGAGAATTAAGACGTGAAGTTATTATTATTATCTAAGTCCAAAACGTGATAATTAAGATGAAGTTATTATTATTATTATCTAAGTCCAAAACGTGAGAATTAAGAGGAAGTTATTATTATTATTATCTAAGTCCAAGACGTGA
>NC_091560.1:0-7500 GCF_042767895.1 Penaeus vannamei | reverse complement strand
CTCACGAATCGGGTCCTTAATTATTTCTTATGGAGATTAAAATTAATGGCGCTGCAGACAACCGGTTTTTGTGCCTCGGGAAATCTTGTTGTCTTCTTGGGTTGCTTTCTTCTTCTTCTTCTTTTCTTGTTTATTTCTATTCCTCTTTCGGTTTTCGTTTTTTTTCTCTCGTTTTCGTCCGCTTTTTATTTTTTTCTCTCGTCTTCGTATTTTCTTCGTTTCTTCTCTGATTTTACTTTGAGCCTATTTCGTTTTTTATGGTTCTTAGTAATATTTCTTCGTTTCCTTTATTTAATCTAACCTCTCTTCCTTCTTCTCCAGCGTTTTCGCATGTTTTACTTCTCATCTTCATTTCCGACTTTTATTTACCGATAATGATATGCATAAGAATAAAAAAACAAGCCCTATTATTCAACAAAATAAAAAATAAAAAAGGAGAGAGAGAGAAAAAAAAAAACACGAGAAAAAATATAAACATTAAACGGAAGTATATTCGAAACTAGTTATAAATACATCTCTCGTAATGTAAAAATATTCATTTTCATTTACACTTGGGAAAAAAGGAGGAGGAGGGAGGAGGTGGGGGTGGATCGGGAGCAGAAGAAGAAATAGAAGAAAAAGAAGAAAATAGAAGAAGAAGAAGATGATGAAAAGGAGATGAAGAAGAAGAAAAAAAAGAGGAAGAAGAAGAAGAAGAAGAGGAAGAAGACAAAGATGGTAGAAGGAAAAGAAGAAGAAGAAAAGAATATGAAGAAGAAAAAAAGAAGGAAAAGAAGAAGAAGAAGAAAAAGAAGAAAAGTAAAAGAAGAGGGAAAAAAAGTAGAAGAAGAAGAAGAAAAGACGAAGAAGACGAATACCAAGAGAAAGAAACAAAGAATAAACAAGGAGAAGAAACCTGACGATCCAGCCCCGAAGACGAAGCCATAAGTCAAGGCTTCCGAATCAGTGTCTGTGTTATTAGCCGCCCGGGCGAGCAGCGCTAAGTCGACAAGAATCCGTTTTAACATTTCCTTCCAGCAGTTTAGACCATCGTCCAATAGTTTCTTCAAAACCACAATAAAAGGGCTTGTAATAGACGTGATGTATTGGGGGCGATCTATAAGTTAGAGGCTTAAGGAGCATAAATTGTTGGTTCGTTTCGTCTTAATCCCCGGAAGCGACGGAGTATAAACAATAGGAATCGCTTATGGTTTAGCGATCTCGTGATTCCATTTCCCTCTTATTGATCGGAGTCGTGAAGGCATTAGAACCCATTTGCGGCCGGCGGGGAACGAGACAGTGAAACGAAAGAGGATCGGGACTTGGGATTCGCTCGTAAATCCTATTCTTTTTTCTCTCTTTTTTTTTTTTTTGAGTACGAATCGCAGAGTCTATCTTTCGTGGTAACACTGGCCGGGAGATTCGCGTGATATTGTGGCAACACTCCAGCGGTTTAGCGGTACTCTCTCGCTCTCTCCCTCTCTCTCTCTCTTCCCCACGGTGTTTCTGTGTCTCTTTTCTCTTCTCTTCTCTCTCTCTCTCTCTCTCTATCTTTCTCTTTCTCTTTCTCTCTCTCTCTCTCTCTCCCTCTCTCTCTCTCTCTCTCTCTCTCTCTCTCTCTTTCTGTCTTTCTTTCTCTGTCTGTCTTGTCTCTGTCTTTCTCTCTCTCCCTTCTCCCTCTCTCTCTCTCTCTCTCTCTCTCTCTCTCTCTCTCTTCTCTCTCTCTCTCTCTCTCTCTCTCTCTCTCTCTCTCTCTCTCTCTCTCTCTCTCTACCCTTGGGTATTTCTGTCCCTCTTTTTCTCTTCTCTTCTCTCTCTCTTTCTCTTTCTCTTTTTTTCTCTCTCTCGCTCTCTCTTTCTCTCGCGGGTTTTAGAGGTCTTTTTCGCCTTCGCTTCTGTCTCTATGTTCCATTATTGTCCCTCTCTCCCTCTGCCTTCCTTGTCTATTTCGCTTTTTCTCTCTCTCTCCCTCTTGTCTTTCCCCCCTCCACCATTTCCTCCCTCCCTTCCTTCCTTCCCTTCACTCTCTCCACCTCTTCCTCCTTCCCTCCTTTCCACCTCTTCCTCCTTCCCTCCTTCCACCTCTTCCTCCTTCCCTCCTTTCCACCCATTTCGCACTCCCCGCCTTTCTTTCACGAACCCGAGCCATAGTCTTATTAAAGTGTCTCACCGTCCATCCAAGACGTCATATAATAAGCTTATAAGACCGATTTTTAAAGTCATTTTCACATAGGGTGTTAAACCAAACCCTGTTCCATTCCTTCGAGTTATTACGGGGGTGAAAATAGCCCGGGGACTTTATAAGGTATCTTTTACAATCCCCTTATAAAGCTGCCACGCGCGAGGGTCTTCAGAGACCTTATAAAGTTACTTTGGGGTCCTTATAAAGCTATTTTTTAACCTCTTAAGGAACTGTTATGGAACTTCTCTAGAACTCCTAAGAGGGTATCCCCAGAGCCCTTATAAAGCTGCTCTAGATCCACCCTTATAAAGCGGACCCTCGTACCCTCATAAGACCTCCTCAGAACCCTTACAGAACCCCCTCCCCCACCCCTAGGCCCCGTACAACACCCCCCTAGATCCCTGACAGCAAGGACCCTCCGGCAGCCCGAGAAAAGGGCCTTCCAGGACCTCTCCCTCTCCCTCCCTCTCCCTCCCCTCCCCCCTTTACAAGACGCCCCCGAGGGAGAACCAGATAGCGTCAGGGCATACAAGGTCCCCCCTCCCTCCCTCCCTCCCTCCCTTGCCCCCGATTCCCCTCCCTTAGTACCCTCCCTTCGGCCCAGTGCCCCGTGCCCTCCCGCGGCGCAACAACAATTATGCATATGTCTTGGAGTTAGAGCGTTTGGAATTAGTAGAGAACAGCCGACTCTGGTGGCTATCAAGATGTACCTTGGACAGTAGGGAACTTGTTATGAAAACCGGGGTCGGAGGCGGACATACCCTTCCGCCGGCCAGATTTACCTCTCGTGTTCGTAAGCGTGTGTGTGTGTCTCTCTTTTTTTGGGCAGGACTGTTTGTTATGTGTTTTATTTATTCATTTCTTTTTCATTAGATGTGCATTCGTGGCAAAACATGCGCGTGTGTATGTACACTAGGATTCACATACAATAAAACTGCGAAAAAACACACATTTATAAAATTACATGCAATTGTAATTACACATACATTTAATGCTTAGAGACAAGATATACTTACACAGAGATAGGCAGACAGACAGGTGGATAGATAAACAAACAGACATACAAATAGAAAGACAGATAGAGAGATTGGGGAAGAGAGAGAGAAATAGAAACAGATTGATCGATAAGATAGATATAAAGAGAGGGAGAGAGAGAGATGAAGAGGAAGTTAGAGATAGAAAGATAGGAGGAAGAGGAAGATAAACAGAGAGAAAAAGCGAGAGAGGTCAGCACAAACAAACCGGACTCAGCAACACCGAAGGCACACACACACACACATACACCCCCCCACACACGCCCTCCTCCTCACACACACAACACTTACCCCCACCCACACATACCCACCCAAAACCCCCACACACACATACACTCCCCCACATACACACATACACCCCCCACACACACACCTCCCCCTCCCCCCACCCACCACCTCCCCAAACCCCCACCCCACCCCACGCACACACTCCCCTCACCCCCCCCCCACACACACACGGAGAAGCAAAACCCGCACATAAAGGCCAGGACGACGAGGGTTTTGACAAATTGCAGCAAGCAAAGGGGAGCTTGCTTTGTGGAGGAAAGGGAGGTGCGTGGCGGCGGAGGGAGGCCAAGAGGGGAGACGGCAAAAATGGCGGAAGGCGGAGGGAGACACGGTCGAATATTTGTACGAGCAGATGCACACACACACGCGCGAGAGTTGGCACGCACATGTGTGTGTGTGTACGAACATGCAGTCGCACATAGACGTACAGACATACGTACGTGGAAGTATACATTTACTCACTCACTCACACGCACACGCACACACACACACACACACAGACCAATATATAAATAGACGAGCCGATATACGCACACGAGTTTAAACGCACATGTGTATGTATACGAATATGCAAGCACACATACACGTGGAAATATACATAAACACACACACACAAACACACGCACACAGGCAGACGACTATATAAATAGACAATCCATTTTTACCTATAAATAAATTCATATGAGTATTTCTAAATGTATGTGTGTATGAGTAAGTATAGTATACATGTGTGTGTGAGCGTGTGAGTACATGTGTGTGTGTGTAAACATCATGAAATAGGGAAATTCCTCTCCCTCTTCCCTTTCGGACCCATAAATCACATGTTACAAAGACCCCCTCTCCCCCCCCATCAAAAAAGAAGAAGAAAAGGAAAAAAAGAAAAAGAAAAAGAGGTACAGCCACAGAAAACAAATCACGAGAATTGCCATTGAGTAGGATGAAAGATATTGCTCAGAATGCGTCAACATACGTCACTTTCCTTCGACGATGGAAGATGGTGGAAACAAGACTACAGGAACCAAAAAATGGAATGTGAATTCTTTATTTTCAAATACGGGGGCATTTGTGTCGATATAGATTCTCATGTTCACTAATTTAGATTTTTTTTTTTTTTGTTACTAATTCACATTTTTTTCGTGATTTATTTGAATTATTGTCTGAAGGAATATGTACACATATGCACACACACACACACACACACACACACACACACACACACAAAGAACCATCAAACTATGCAATTTTATAGCCATCTAACTATATCACTATATGTATATGAATCTGTGTAGACAGACAAATAGTTGTATAGTTAAATAGATAGTTATACAGTTAGATCGTTAGATGGTTACATGTTTTGATGATTAGGTAGTTGGATAGTTAGATGGTTTGGTGGTTGCATAGTTTGGTCGTTTGATGGTTAGATAGTTAGGTGGTTGGATAGTTAGATAATTTGATGGTTAGGTGGTTTAATGGTACATAGTTTAATGGTTTGGTGGTTAGGTAGTTTGGTGGTTTGGTGGTTGTATAGTTAAATGGTTTGGTAGTTTGACGGTCGGGTAATTAAATAGTTTGATGGTCTGAGGGTCTGGTAGTTAGGTAGTCTGATGGTTCGATAGTTACATAGTTCGGTGGTTTGATGGCTTGGTGGTTGTATAGTTAGATAGTTAGATCGTTAGATGGTTTGATGGTCAGGTAGTTAGATAGTTTTGTGGTCTGGCGTTTAGATAGTTGGCTAGTTTGATGGTATGGTAGTTAGATGGCTCGATGGTCAGGTAGATAATTGGATAGTTAGATGGCCAGATAGATAGTTCGGTGGTTTCATGGTCAGGTAGTTGGATAGTTTGATAGTTACATAGTTACATAGTTTAGTGGTTTGATATTTACATAGTTCGGTGGTTTGCTGGCTCGATGGTTGAATAGTTGGATGGTTAGATGGTTCGATGGTCAGGTAGATAGTTGGATAGTTAGGTGGTCAGATAGTTTGATAGTTTGATAATTTGATGGTCAGATAGATGGTACGGTGGTTTGACCGTCTGATGGTCAGGGTAGTTGGATAGTTGATGGTTTGGTAGTTTGATGGTCAGGTAGTTTAATAGTTTGATGGTCAAGTAGTTTAATAGTCTGATGGCTGGATGTTTGGATGATTTAATGGTTTCATAGTCAGATGGTTTGATAGATGGCAAGATAACTTTAAGCCAGAAAGACAGTTTGGTTTGATAGATGGTTAAATAGTTAAATAGTTTGATAGTCTGATGGTTATATAGTTAAAAAGGTATATAGTTATAGATAATTAGATGGTTAGATAGCTAAAGGAAATTAGGAAATGAATAGTTATATACATGCATACATACATACACATATATAATGTGTGTGTATAAATAAATGTTTATACGTTTATATATATATATATATATATATATATATATATATAAGAACATACACACATGTATATATATACATGAAAAAATAGATAAATAGATTATGAAAAATTAGAAAAAAAGATCTAAAAAGTAGACAAATAAAAAATAAAGACATAGATATGACTAAATTAACGAATCTTAAAATTAATCACAAAATGGAATAAACAAAAAGGCAGAGAAATAGAAATGAGAAATAATTGAAAGTGAAAAATAAATAAAACACGAAATAAATCATATACATTGATGAAAAGGTGACATAATTGAATACGATAAAATTTGATAGTAAATGGTCGATGTTAAAGATAAGAAATTAAGGCGATATCAGCTGACAATACATAATAACGATAAAATAATAGTAATGATGATAATGATAACAACAACAACGATAATAATAATAGTAATAATAACGTCAGTAATAGAAATAAGGATTATAATAATGATAATGGCAATAAGGATAATGATAACGATAATAATGATGATAATGATAATGATAAGAATGATAATTGTAATGATGATAGTGATGATTCTAATGATAATGATAATAATGCTATTGATGATAATAACAATAATATTAATAATGATAATGATAGGAATGATGATAACATTTATAACAATAATGATAATAACAAAAGTAACAACAACAACAGCAATGATAATGATACTAATAGTAATAATAATGATAATGATAATAATCAGAAGAAGAATCAAAATAATAATGATGATAATAATGGTGATAATGATAACAATAATGTTGATAATAACAATAATGATAATAATAATAATAAAAACAACTACAATAATAATGATGATAATAACAATAGTGATAACAATAATAACAATAACAATAATGATAACAACAACTAAACAGACATTATACAAACACATATCCGAAAAAGCAACAACAAGAAACCCAATCTCTTCTCTTACAAAACGACAGAATTCGGAAATGCAACAAATAAAGTGAAAATGACCCTTAATCTTGCAAATTAAGAAGGGCGCCTCCTGTAATTGCAGAAAAGGGATTGACACCCTGACGGCAATAACGAACTTTCAATTATATGAAATGTTTCCGAGACAGATATTGGACAATGGGCGGCTTGTCCCTTATTCCCGTTCTTCATTTCTTCTTTATTCTCTTCTTCTCCTTTATCTTGTCATTTACGTATTCTTCGTCTTTATCTTATTATTTCGTCTTTTGTCTTTTTCATTTTCTTATTTTTTCGTCTTCATCTCTATCTTTATTTTTTGTATTCTTCATCTTTACCTTGTGTTTCGTTTTTTTCTTCTTCTTCATTGTCTTACTTTTTCGTCTTCGTCTTTATTTTATTTTTTCTTCTTCTTCTTTATCTTATATTTTGTTCTTCTCTTTCTTATTTTTTCATCTTAATATTATTTTTTAGTCTTCTGTATATTATCATTTCGTATTCTTTTTTATCTTTCTTTTTTGTCTTCTTCCTCGTCTTTTTCACTTTCTTCCCTATCTTCATAATCTTTTTTTCTCTTTATACTTCTCTTTCGTTTCTTATATCCCCCGCCCTCCTCTCCGCCTCCCCTTCTACTTCATTTTCTTTTCTTATATCTTTTTTCTTCCTTTTTT
>NC_091559.1:46904239-46906739 GCF_042767895.1 Penaeus vannamei | reverse complement strand
TTATATTCCCTACCTCGTCCAGAATGCATTTGATAATTCAAGAGGGAAGAAAATACACCCACGTTTATCTAAAACATATTCATGAAGTCGCGAACGAAGGTCCCACATTTTCTGTCTTGTCTAGAATGTATTCAAAAACACACCAGAGTGGAGATATCCCATCCCTTGCCCAGCCTGCTTTATAAACCGGTCTTGTGTAGAACATATTCAACAAGGCGCTACCCCGGGCCTTTCCTAGAATGTATTCCATTATTCAATGAGCCACGGTGTCCATTCTCCCTGTTTTGTCTAGAATGTATTCGAAGATCCGTGAGGTTTTATTCCTTCTCCCAGGGTCTGGAATTCAAGCGACCAAGACGTGTGTGTTTCTCTTGCTTGTCAATATGAGCGTATGTGTCTATGTTGTCTATTGGCTTCCTCTTCATCAAAGGAAGGGAAAGAGGGAGAGACACGGAGGGAGGGAGGGAATGAGGCAGAGAGAGAGAGAGAGATAGAGAGAGAGAGAGAGAGAGAGAGAGAGAGAGAGAGAGAGAGAGAGAGAGAGAGAGAGAGAGAGAGAGAGAAGGGAGAAGAGAGGAGAGAGAGAGAGAGGAGAGGGAGGGAGGGGGAGAGGGAGGGAGAGAGAGGAAAGAGGAAGAGGGAGAGGAGAGGGAGAGGGAGGGAAGGAGGAGAGGGAGAGAGAGAGAGAGAAAGAGAGAGAGAGGAGAGAGAGAGAGAGAGAGAGAGAGAGAGAGAGAGAGAGAGAGAGAGAGAGAGAGAGAGAGAGAGAGAGAATGGATAGAGAGAGAGAGAGAAGAAGAGAGAGAGAGAAGGAGAGAGAGATCTGACTAGTTTATTGTGACAAGTGTTTGTAACTAAAATGGATGCAGTGACACAGTTTATTCCGACACACACAGAGGGAGAGGGAGGGAGGGAGGGAGGGAGGAGGGAGGAGAGGGAGAGAGAGAGAGAGAGAGAGGAGAGAGAGAGGAGAGAGAGAGAGAGAGAGAGAGAGAGAGAGAGAGAGAGAGAGAGAGAGAGAGAGAGAGAGAGAGAGAGAGAGAGAGAGAGAGAGAGAGAGAGGAGAGGAAGGAAGGAGAGAGAGAGAAGAGAGAGAGAAAGAAAGAGACAGAAAAGGAGAGAGATAGAAGGAGAGAGAGAAAAGGAAAGAGAGAGAAGGAAAGAGAGAGAAGGAGAGAGAGAACTAGAACGAGGGACAAGAACAAGAAGTGGAAATATTTCCTAAAATCGACCAGAAGATGAAACATCATCATCATTCATCATTATTCCCGCCTTTCGGGTTTTTATTTTCAACATTCCACAGCATGCAGAAGCGGCTCGAACATCACCACATCTGTCCAAAGAGAGGAAAAATGATGATGGTACTGGTGAGGGTGATGATGAAGAAGGTGGTGTTGAGGATGATGGTGATGATGATGATGAAAAAGATAATGATGATGGTGGTGGTGGTGATGATGATGATGATGACGATGATGATGATGATGATGATGATGATGATGATGATGATGATGATGATGATGATGATGATGATGATGATGATGATGATGATGATGATGATGATGATGATGATGATGATGATGATGATGATGGTGGTGGTGGTGGTGGTGGTGGTGGTGATAATGAAGATGATGATGATGATGATGAAAATGATAATGATGATGGTGGTGGTAGTGGTGGTGATAATGATGATGGTAATGGTGATAACAATGATAAAGATGATAATCATGATAATGAAAACAATGATCATGCTAATAACGATGATGATCTCAATAATGATAATGGTAATGATAATAATGATGACAGTAATAATGATACTATGAGTACTAGTACTAATGATAATGATAACCATAATGATGATATTAATGATAAACAATTATAGTCACAATGATAATGATAATAATGGTGATAATTATTATAAGAATAAAATAATGACAATAACTATAGTGATTAAAAAATCATGATAGGGACATATAGATAATAATAGTCATAAAAGCAACAACAATTATAATGATAATGATAATAATAACAATAATGATAATACTGATAACGATAACAAAACAACATCAATAATAAAGGCATAATAAAACAAAAGAAAGGAATGGCATTAGAGAAAGACAGAAAAATGACGAGCATTTAAGAGAACGATGCCATTATTAATTTAAGATGGAAAAAAAACTACAAAACAAAACAAAAAACAAAAACGGAAATATTCATAGACATAAGAAAATAAGAATGACATCAATGTGGCAACATTCTAATCACAAGACGCTGGCGTTGTAAAAAAAAAAAAAGAAAAAAAGAAAAAAAGGAAAGAAACAAGAAAAATGAAAAAAACGAAAATAAGTCAGACACCAGACAGCCTGTGCTATTCCTCTCTTCTATAAACGTGAAACTATAGATAAATGGCTACTGAAAACCCTCTAAAGAGACAAAAGAAAAGGGGGAGAAGGGATAAGGAGAAACAAACAAATAAAAGTTAAACAAATAAAAGCAAGTTTTT
>NC_091559.1:46884239-46886739 GCF_042767895.1 Penaeus vannamei | reverse complement strand
CGGATGAGGATGTTGTTGTGCGCATTCCTTAAAGGGAAGATTCCCGGATGAGGATGTTGTCATGCGCATTCCTTAAAGGGAAGATTCCCGGATGAGGATGTTGTCATGCGCATTCCTTACAGGAAAGATTCCCGGATGAGGATGTTGTCATGCGCATTCCTTACAGGAAAGATTCCCGGATGAGGATGTTGTCGTGCGCATTCCTTAAAGGGAAGATTCCCGGATGAGGATGTTGTCATACGCATTTCCAACAGGTAAGATTCCCGGATGATGATGTTGTCATGCGCATTCCTTACAGGTAAGATTCCCGGATGAAGATGTTGTCATACGCATTTCCAACAGGTAAGATTCCCGGATGATGATGTTGTCATGCGCATTCCTTACAGGGAAGATTCCCGGATGAGGATGTTGTCATGCGCATTTCCAACAGGTAAGATTCCCGGATGATGATGTTGTCATGCGCATTCCTTACAGGAAAGATTCCCGGATGAGGATGTTGTCATGCGCATTCCTTAAAGGGAAGATTCCCGGATGAGGATGTTGTCATACGCATTTCCAACAGGTAAGATTCCCGGATGATGATGTTGTCATGCGCATTCCTTACAGGTAAGATTCCCGGATGAAGATGTTGTCATACGCATTTCCAACAGGTAAGATTCCCGGATGATGATGTTGTCATGCGCATTCCTTACAGGGAAGATTCCCGGATGAGGATGTTGTCATGCGCATTCCTTACAGGCAAGATTCCCGGATGAGGATGTTGTCATGCGCATTCCTTACAGGCAAGATTCCCGGATGAGGATGTTGCCGTGCGCATTCCTTACAGAGAAGATTCCCGGATGAGGATGTTGTTGTGCGCATTCCTTAAAGGGAAGATTCCCGGATGAGGATGTTGTCGTGCGCATTCCTTAAAGGGAAGATTCCCGGATGAGGATGTTGTCGTGCGCATTCCTTACAGGCAAGATTCCCGGATGAGGATGTTGTCGTGCGCATTCCTTACAGGGAAGATTCCCGGATGAGGATGTTGTCGTGCGCATTCCTTACAGGTAAGATTCCCGGATGAGGATGTTGTCATGCGCATTCCTTACAGGCAAGATTCCCGGATGAGGATGTTGTCGTGCGCATTCCTTAAAGGGAAGATTCCCGGATGAGGATGTTGTCATGCGCATTCCTTACAGGCAAGATTCCCAGATGAGGATGTTGTTGTGCGCATTCCTTACAGGCAAGATTCCCGGATGAGGATGTTGTCGTGCGCATTCCTTACAGGCAAGATTCCCGGATGAGGATGTTGTCATACGCATTTCCAACAGGTAAGATTCCCGGATGATGATGTTGTCATGCGCATTCCTTACAGGTAAGATTCCCGGATGAGGATGTTGTTGTGCGCATTCCTTACAAGCAAGATTCCCGGATGAGGATGTTGTTGTGCGCATTCCTTACAGGCAAGATTCCCGGATGATGATGTTGTCGTGCGCATTCCTTACAGGCAAGATTCCCGGATGAAGATGTTGCCATGCGCATTCCTTACAGGTAAGATTCCCGGATGAGGATGTTGTGCGCATTCCTTACAGGCAAGATTCCCGGATGAAGATGTTGTCATACGCATTTCCAACAGGTAAGATTCCCGGATGATGATGTTGTCATGCGCATTCCTTACAGGTAAGATTCCCGGATGAAGATGTTGTCATACGCATTTCCAACAGGTAAGATTCCCGGATGATGATGTTGTCATGCGCATTCCTTACAGGGAAGATTCCCGGATGAGGATGTTGTCATGCGCATTCCTTACAGGGAAGATTCCCGGATGAGGATGTTGTCGTGCGCATTCCTTACAGGTAAGATTCCCGGATGAGGATGTTGTCGTGCGCATTCCTTACAGGGAAGATTCCCGGATGCTGATGTTGTCGTGCGCATTCCTTACAGGGAAGATTCCCGGATGAGGATGTTGTCATACGCATTCCTTACAGGCAAGATTCCCGGATGCTGATGTTGTCGTGCGCATTCCTTACAGGGAAGATTCCCGGATGAGGATGTTGTCGTGCGCATTCCTTACAGGGAAGATTCCCGGATGAGGATGTTGTCGTGCGCATTCCTTACAGGGAAGATTCCCGGATGAGGATGTTGTCGTGCGCATTCCTTAAAGGGAAGATTCCCGGATGAGGATGTTGTCATGCGCATTCCTTACAGGTAAGATTCCCGGATGAGGATGTTGTCATGCGCATTCCTTACAGGCAAGATTCCCGGATGAGGATGTTGTCATGCGCATTCCTTACAGGCAAGATTCCCGGATGAGGATGTTGTCATGCGCATTCCTTACAGGGAAGATTCCCGGATGATGATGTTGCCGTGCGCATTCCTTACAGGCAGGATTCCCGGATGAGGATGTTGCCGTGCGCATTCCTTACAGGCAAGATTCCCGGATGAGGATGTTGTCGTGCGCATTCCTTAAAGGGAAGATTCCCGGATGCTGGTGTTGCCGTGTGCATTCCTTACAGGGAAG
>NC_091559.1:46876739-46879239 GCF_042767895.1 Penaeus vannamei | reverse complement strand
GAGCCTCCCTTTTCGTAGAGAAATAATGAGCGTTTAAAGGGGAGGGGCTGCGGCCGCGCCATGAGTGCTTGCCTGCTCTCGCGCCCGCCGCCTGCCTGTGCCTGCGACGCCGCGGCCGGGCGCTCCTGCGGCTCCTGCGGCTCCTGCGGCTCTCGTGGCGCGGATTCGGCCCTCGGGCTTTGGGGCTTTGGGGCTGTTGCAGTTGGTGTAGGTGTTGTTGTTATTGTTCTTCTTCTTATTATCATTATTATCATTATTATTAATATTATCCCTGTTATCATAAACTTATTAGTATCATCATTATTGTTTCCATCTTTATTACTATTAATATCAATATTATTCTGCTTATATTAGTATCATTATTATAATGATTATTATCATTATTATAATGATTATTATCATTATTATAATGATTATTATCATTATTATAATGATTATTATCATTATTATAATGATTATTATCATTATTATAATGATTATTATCATTATTATAATGATTATCATCATTATTATAATAATTATTATCATTATTATAATCATTATTATAATGATTATTATCATTATTATAATGATTATTATCATTATTATAATGATTATTATTATTATAATGATTGTTACCATAATTTTCTTTACTATTAATATCATCAATATCACTATTACCACCATCATCATGAAACAAATACAATGACAACCCACCGCCTCCGCCAACAGCAAAGCAAGCAAACAAGATGACAAGCAAAGTCACAAATCCAAAGGCATTATTCTACCGCCGTCTTCCTAAAAAAGTTGGCACTCTTTCTCCGCATAAAATCCTCCTTTGCGTCGCATGAATTAGCCAGCTGAGCCTCTCCGTGTCGTGGCGGATTTAATCCTTCTCTCATTTATTCGCTGATTGATACTCTAATTGCTGATGCTGCGGGGGCCAGGCGCGGGGGCTCGGCTGAGGGTTTGTCGCTCTTTCCTGTATTTTTTTGGTTCATTTATCACCCATTTTGCCGGGTTTGCGGTTGAGGGGTTTTCTTCGTTCTCGCTCGCGCCCTTCTTCTATGTTGTCATTATTCTCTTATTACTGTTATTTCATCATTGTTAGTATGATTGGTGCTGATAATGATGATAATGATGATAGCGACAATAGTAATGATGATATTGATTATAGTAGTAATAATAATAATGATAATAATAATAATAACAACAATAATAATAAAAGTAATGGTGATGGTGATGACGACGATGAAGATAATGATGATGATAATGATGATATTAGTGATAATAATCCCTCGTCTTTGCCTCTCTCCTCCCTTTTCCTCTCCCTCTCCCGCTCGGTCCGACCTCTCCTTCCCTTCCCTCCCTCGCCTCTTGCTCCCTCCTCACCCTCCTCATCTTCCTCACCCCCTCCCTCCCTTTCCTCTTTCAGCCCCTTCGCTCTCCCTTCCTCGTCTCCCTTTTCTCTTGGAGTTCCTCTCCCTTTCCCCTCTCTCTTTCCTCTCTTCTCTAAGTCCTCCTTATCCCCCCTCCTCCCCTCCCTTAAATTAATGGTCTACCACCTTCAGCTCAGAGCGCTTGCCTCGAGGAAGAAGAAGAATGGCGACGGCAACCAAAAACAAAAATATCATCAAGAAAAAACAAAAACAAAAATGACAGCGATGATGATAAGAAAGATGAGAGTTGGAAAAGGATTCTAATAGAAGCGCGATATGATCCCTGCATGTGCGCGCGCATGCGCGTGCGTAATTCTTTGATATTCATGTTGCCAAACGGTCTTTACATCAGAGGAAACGAACTCAGCCCTGCCGTCGCGCGCCACAGGATTCCAGGCGAAATACATTGATGGATATCTACAAAAAAAAAAAACATAATGATGCTGTCCCCTAGAGAGAGAGAGAGACAGAGCGAGAGAGAGAGAGAGAGAGAGAGAGAGACAGAGCGAGAGAGAGAGAGAGAGAGAGAGAGAGACAGAGCGAGAGCGAGAGAGAGAGAGAGAGAGAGAGAGAGAGAGAGAGAGAAAGAGAGAGACACCGTATGGATGGCGAAAAGCGCCTTCCAGGCAAAGCAGCGGGAGAGCAGCGAACAGCACAGCGAGGGCAATCGGAGCAGCACAAGAGGTGGGCAGCCAGCAAGCACTCGTCCGCCAGCGAGGAAGGCGGCGAGCACGTCGAGCAGGCGGAGGAGGCGAGCCGAAGGAGACGCTTAATTAAGGGGGGGAGTGAGGGAAGGGAGGGGAAGGGGGGGGAAGGGAGGGCGGGAGAGGGGTCTTAGAGCAAGGGGCAAGTCATTAAGGGAGGGGGAAGGGGAGGGTGGAGGGGTGGGGAAAGGAAAGGATGAAGGGGGGGACGGGAAGGTTGGAGAGGCTGGGAAGAGAGAGTGAAGGGGGGGGTGAGAAGAGAGGAGAGAGGGGAAGGGAAAATGAAATGGGGAGGAGGAGGGAAGGGAAAATGAAGTGGGGAGGAGAGAGGAAGGGAGACAGGGAAACAGCGAGGTTGCTGGGGAAAGGATAGGGAGG
>NC_091559.1:46849239-46851739 GCF_042767895.1 Penaeus vannamei | reverse complement strand
GAATTACACAAGAAAAATTATACCGTAACATATTTGGAAAATGAAAATAAAAGCAAACAAAGACTTTTAAAAATGGCGGCATCGCGCGTGCGAGAAAAGGTCAAGTGTCGCTCATTTCCATCGCTGCTGCTGCTGTTACCCACGTCCTTATTGTTACCCTTTTCATTCATATTTTTGTTATTATCTCTATTTTTAACTTGCACCTACAGAAAAAAAATCGAACAAGATTTATTTCGGTCCAAAGCACTTTTAACTCCCCTTAAGACCTCGATTTATTTCGGTCCAAAGCCCTTTTTATTCCCCTTCATCATTACATCTTCATTGTCGCCGTCTTCGCTTCTCGTTTTGCAGCAACTCCAATGCCTGGATTCCTCTCCATCGGAGGAACCTCCCGCCGTCATCGCCTCCTCGTTATGCTTCTCGCTGCCTTTATGACACCTTTTTTATCCCTCCTTTGTCATCATCTGTTTCTTATTTCGCAACGACTAGAACTGCAGAGGAACGCCAAGAGGAGCCGGAGTCCGTCCCTTCGAGGAACCTTTCGGCGGCGGCGACCCAGGCGAGCGGGAAGAGGAAATGACATTTACTCGAAGATGAGGAACAGATTGCGTGATGGAGCGGCGGCGATGGCGGCGGCGGCGCGGGCTCTCCCTCTTTCTCTTTTCTCTTCACTTCTCTCACTCTCTCTCTCTCTGTGCCTCTTCTCTTCACTTCTTTCACTCTCTTCTCTTCTCCCTCTCACTCTCTTTTCTCTTCACTTCTCTCACTCTCACTCTCTCTCTGCCTCTTCTCTTCACTTCTTTCACTCTCTTCTCTTCTCCCTCTCACTCTCTTTTCTTCTATTCATTTATCTCTCAATTTCTGTAATTCTCTCTCTTTCTTTCTTCTATTCTCTTCACCTCTCTCTCTCTCTTCACTTCTCTCTCTCTTTCCTTCTCTTTTCTTCTCCTCTCCTCTCTTCTTTATCTCTTTCTTGCCCTTAATGCTTTACTCGCTTTATCGCCGTTACTCTGTCTCTGGTTTATACTCTGTCTATTTCTGTCTCTGTCCGTCAGTTTGCAGATCCGTTTGCCTGTCTTTCTAAACCTTCCTCCCCGTCTCTAGATTTCTAGATTTTGACTCTGTATTTATTCATCTACTCATTTCTTTCTTTCTCTCTCTCTCTCTCTCTCTCTCTCTCTCTCTCTCTCTCTCTCTCTCTCTCTCTATCTCTATCTCTCTCTCTCTCTCTCTCTCTCTCTCTCTCTCTCTCTCTCTCTCTCTCTCTTTCTCTCTCTCTCTCTATCTCTCTCTCTCTCTCTCTCTCTCTCTCTATCTCTCTCTCTCTCTCTCTCTCTCTCTCTCTCTCTCTGTATCGACCAATCAGCCTACCTATAAATTCTTACACAGAACCTTCATAGAAAGTGAACACAGAAGAGGCCGACAAAGAGAGACAAAGGGAAAGGGGCAGAGGAAGTGGAGGAGGCAAGGGTTTGAGGAATAAAGAGGAGGAGAGGGACAGAAGCGGATAAAAGAGGAAAAAAGAGGGCATTATGAGTCACTCTCTCCAGACTCGGAGAGAGGAACTTACCCACGCGGTGTGGGAATCTATACGGTCTGCAATAAAGTGAGGTTGCATAACAGGGGGGGGGAGGACGGAGGGAGGGGGAGGGAGGAGTAGGAGGGAGGGAGGAGTAGGAGGGAGGGAGGAGTAGGAGGAGGAAGGAGGGACGGAGGCAGAGGGAGTGGGAAGGAGGGGAGGGAGGGAGGAGTAGGAGGGAGGAGGCAGAGGGAGTGGGAAGGAGGGAGGGAGGAGAGGGGGGGAGGGAGGAGTAGGAGGGACGGAGGCAGAGGGAGTGGGAAGGAGGGAGGGTGAGAGCGAAGGTGAGAGTGGAGAAGGGTCGGAGGGGAGAGGCAGGTAGAAGAATGGAAGGAGGAAGGGAAGGAGGGAAGAGAAGAGAAGAGGAATGGAAGAAAGGGGAATGAGAGGGAGAGAATGTGAGGCAGAAGGCGAGGGCAGAGGAAAGGAGGAAGGGAAAGAAAAGAGAGACTGAGGGAAACGGAAGGAGAGAAGGAGAGGTGGGCGGAAGGGGAAGAGAAAGAGAGAGAGACAGATAGAATGTCTGTCTGTCCTTTTCTTTCTCCCTCTCTTCCATGCCTCTGACTAGCATTCTGTTTACTTTCTTTCTTCTCTCTCTTTCCTTATACGAATGCCTCTTATTGTTTAGCTCTGTCATTCATTTTCTTTCTCTCTCCTCTCTTCTTGTCTCTTCTCGTCTCTTCTCCTCTCCTCCTCTCTTCCTCTTTCTCTCTCTCTCTTTTTCTCTTTCTCTCTCTTCTCTTCTTTCTTCTTCTTTCCTCTTCTCTCCTCCTCTCTTTCTCTTTCTCTTTATCTCTCTTCTCTTCTCTCTCTCTCTCTCTTTTCCGAGACAAACACTATAACCCAGAAGTGATCTCTGTATGTGTTCCCTTGTTGACAAAATCAGAACTCATAAAAGTAGTTTTATTTCAGTAAAAAAAT
>NC_091559.1:46804239-46809239 GCF_042767895.1 Penaeus vannamei | reverse complement strand
ACACACACACACACACACACACACACACACACACACACGCATACAGAAACTGAGGCCAGAATACATAGAAAAGAAGTAAAAGAAAAAAGTCCACAAAGTCCGCTCCGCCCGCCACCGCCTATCCATCGTACCCACACCGTACCCTATTAAGGCTGTGCCCCATTCCCATCACACGCAGAATACCCTCAGCTGTGCCCAAGATGGGGCGGTTGCTTATTCATGATTTTGTTGTATGCATTCAGTAGCTATCTTTTTATCTCCCCCCCCCCCCCTCTCTCTCTCTCTGGCTCTATCTCTCTCTCCCTCTCTCTCTCTCTATCTCTCCCCCCCTGTCTCTCTCTGGCTCTATCACTCCCCCCCTCTCTCCCTCTGGCTCTATCTCTCCCCCTCTCTCTCTCTGGCTCTATCTCTCCCCCCTCTCTCTCTCTGGCTCTGTCTCTCCCCCCTCTCTCTCTCTGTCTCTATCTCTCCCCCTCTCTCTCTCTGGCTCTATCTCTCCCCCTCTCTCTCTGGCTCTCATCTCCTCGCCCCTCTCTCTCTCTCTGGCTCTATCTCTCCCCCCTTTCTCTCTCTGGCTCTATCTCTCCTCCTCTCTCTCTGGCTCTATCTGTCCCCCCTTTCTCTCTCTGGCTCTATCTCCCCCCTCTCTCTCTCTGGCTCTATCTCTCCCCCCTCTCTCTCTCTGGCTCTATCTCTCCTCCTCTCTCTCTCTGGCTCTATCTCTCTCCCCCTCCCCCCTCTCTCTCTCTGGCTCTATCTCCCTCCCCCCTCTCTCTCTCTGGCTCCTATCTCTTCCCCCTTTTTCTCTCTCTCTGGCTCTATCTCCCCTCCCCCTCCCCCCCTCTCTCTCTCTGGCTCTATCTCTCCCCCCTTTTTCTCTCTCTCTCTGGCTCTATCTCTCCCCCCCTCTCTCTCTGGCTCTATCTGTCCCCTCTCTCTCTCTGGCTCTATCTCCCCCCCCTCTCTCTCTCTGGCTCTATCTCCCTCCCTCTCCCCTCTTCTCTCTCTCTGGCTCTATCTCCCTCCCCTCCCCCTCTCTCTCTCTGGCTCTATCTCTCTCCCTCCCCCTCTCTCTCTGGCTCTATCTCCCTCCCCCCCCCTCTCTCTCTTTTGCCTTCCGGTGGTTAATGGTTAATTGATGAGATGGTTGTAAATGTTGTTATTGTATTCTGGTTGAGTTCTGTATAAGTGGGTGAATGTCGTTTTGTTGTTATTGATGATGTTATTGATGTTGTTATTGATGTTGTTGTTGTTGTAGTTGTTATTGATGTTGTTAGATGTCATTATGCGATTGGGTTTGTTCGATGTTTATGTTGTTGTTTATGTTGGCCTCGTTATCCTAAAGGAAGTCTCGTTGTGCTATTTTCATCTCGTTCTTATTACTTCTGTTGTCAAAACATTATCATTATCCTTGTTATCATTATCATCACCTTCCTCAGTCATTATTACTGCTACTATTATCATCATTACTGTCATAATTAACGTCATTAGCCTGAGTATTACAAACATCAACATTTTCGTCTTGAACAGCATGAGAAAAACTACAATGCTACGAGCAGCGACAACTCTTAGTCCTCTTTCTCCTCCTCTTAGAATCCTATGGAAATCCTCATAGGTTTCAAAGAGAATCCTCTTCAAATCCCTTTAGAAGCCTCACAGAATTCACACAGAATCCTCTTAAAATCGTCCTGGAATCCTTTCAGAATCCACAAATCGGCCTCTTTGAATCCTCTTAAAATCCATATCGTATCCTCTTAGATTCTCCACAGAATTCGCACAGAACCCTCTCTGGATCTCCCGAAAGAGAATGCCAGCAAATAATGTCATAATTCACTCAGAATCCACTTGGAATCTTTGAAGGGCCTCGGGACCCTCTCAGAATCGCTAAGAGTCTTCTTACACCGCTCTTAGAATCCCTCTTAGGATCCCTCTTCGAATCTTTGGATGTCTTAGACTGCTCTTAAACAATCCTCAGCCCCTTTTTGACCTTTCCTTGGCGATTCTGTTGCGGGATCTCAAGTCCTATTCCCAGACGGCTCTCAGACGCGGCTCAGCCGAGTCTCGGCCGCGGGAGCTCTCCAGGGCCTCGGCCGATGACGTCACGAGCGGGGATCGAAGGCCTGGCTATTTTTTCATTTTCTCTCTCTTCTTTCTGTCTCGGTCTCTCTCTCTCTTTCTCTCTCTCACTCTCGCTCTCTCTCTCTCTCTCTCTCTCTCTCTCTCTCTCTCTCTCTCTCTCTCTCTCTCTCTCTCTCTCTCTCTCTCTCTCTCTCTCTCTCTGTATATATATATATATATATATATATATATATATATATATATATATATATATATATATATATATCTGTGTGGGTGTGGGTGTCTATCTCTATCACTAGATTTCTCTCTCTCCCTCTCTCTCCATCTCTCTCTTTTTTCTTTTTTTCGCTTTTCTCTTTATTTTTTCATACATACACATCTTAATGGTGCCATTTACTTATTTGTTTATCTATTCATGTCTATTTTTGTCTGTATAATCATTATTCGTTTATCTATTCTTTTTATCATTACGATCTGCTTATCTGTTATTTCTGAATTTGCTTATTTACTTATTTATTCATATACTTGCTTATCCATTTCCTTAGCTATCTATTTATTTATCATGTCTCTGTATTTATTAATTAATCTTTCTATCTAGTGAATAAGTTATCAATTTATCCTTTATTTGCTCATCTAACTTATTTATCTATCCATCGATTTATTCATTTTTCTATTTATTTTTCTCTCTATTCATTCATTCACACATTCTTTCAGTTATTTCTTCGTTTGTTGATCTATCTATCTATCTCCATCAGTCTTCTCAATATCCGTTCTTTTGATTTTCTCTTTCTATGTTTCTCTATTTATATCTCTGCTTATTCTTTCATTTACTCTCTATTGTTGCAGTGTCTATCTCTTTCTATAATAACATATTTCATCGTAATTTCATGTGCGTGTCTGAACGTGCGAACGCATGTGTATGTGTGTATGTATGCATGTATAGTGTGTGCATGCGAGTGCGTGTGTGTGTATGTATGTGTGTGATAATGTTTGCTCATATGTTGTGTATTCATGTGTGTATATGTATGTGTGTGCATGTGTGCGTGTTCTTTCACGTCCCTCTCCCCCTTGGTCCTCTTCCTCTCTTCTCCTCTTCCTCTCTTCTCCTCTTCCTCGTCCCTTCTCCTTAGCTTCTATTCCTGTGCTTTTCCTCCGCCTTGTTGTTGGTTCTTTCTACCTCATCTTTATTACCTAGAAACTGCTTGCTCTCCTTCTTTCAAAAGCCTTCATTTGTTTTCTTTCTTCTTCCTTTCGTTTTCCCTTTTCCAATGTTGTTTTTATCTCATCCCATTCCTTTCATCATCATTTTCTGCCTTTATTTCTCTTTTTATCTTTCTTTCTTTCTCCCTCGCCATGCCAACATCACCTTCTCCTCTCTATTCTCTCTCCCATCCTTCCTCTCTTCTTCTCTCTCTTCACCTCCTTCGTAAACAGGCGCAGAGCAGGAGGAGCCAAGAGATATAACCGATATAAATACACTGCTGCTGCTCCTGCGGCGGGGGTCACCGCGGACGCCTCCCCGTCCCGTTGCGTAACTCCCTCCCCCCCCTCCTCCTCCTCCCCTTCCTCCCTTTCCCTCTCTTCCTCCCCTTCCCCTCCTCCCTCTTCCTCTCCTCCCTTCCCTCCCTCTCTTCCTCCCTCCTCCTCTCCGTCTCTTCTTCCCCTCCTTCCTCCCTTCTCCCTCTCCCTCTCTTCCTCCTCCTCTTCCCCTTCTCCCTCCTCTCTTCCTCCCTCCTCCTCCTTCCCTTCTCCCTCTCCCTCTCTTCCTCCCTCCCTCCTCCCTCTCCCTCTCTTCCTCCCCCTTCCCCTCCTCTCTTCTCCTTCCTCCTCCTCCTCCCTCTCCCCCTTCCTCCCTCTCCCTCTCTTCCTCCTCCTCCTCTTCCCCTTCTCCCTCTCCTCTCTCTTCCTTCCCTCCTCCTCTCCCCCTTCTCCCTCTCCCTCTCTTTCTCCCTTGCCATCTCCCTCCCCATCTCTTTCTTCCCTCCCCTCCCTTTCTCTCCCCTCTCCCTCTCTCTCTCTCTCTCTCTCTCTCTCTCTTTCTCTCTCTCTCTCTCTCTCTCTCTCTCTCTCTCTTTCTCTCTCTCTCCCTCTCCCTCTCTCGTTCCCAAATACCTCAGTTCCTTCATTCTCTTTCCCTACACCATACACCCCCTTCCACCCCTCCCCCCCCCCTTGGCCAAGGTTAAGAAGGAGACTTCAAAACCCCGTAAAAGAGGGAGGGGACGGGGTGGGGTTGGGGGGTTGGGGGGTAACGGAGGAAGGGGGCGGTTGATTGAGGGTTTGAGAGAAGGGGGAAGGATGGAAGAGGGAGATAGGAAGGGGAGAAGAAGATAAGAGTGTGAGAAGCAAAAACATTAGGGAGATCTTGGGATGAATACATGAGGGAGTTAGATGAATAGATAGACAAATAGATAGACTGAGGGGGAGGGAAAGGGAGAGAGAATGTAAAATGAGAAGAATAGAAAATGGAAGAGGAGAATGAAAAAGAGAGAAGATGGAAGAGGAGATGGAGAAGGAGAAAAATGGAAGAGAAAGAGGAAAGGAAAGAAAATGGAAGAGGAGAAGAAGGAGAGAAAATGGAAGAGAAGGAGGAGAAGGAGAAAAAAAGGAAGAGGAGGAGGAGAAAGAGAAAAAAGGAAGAGGAGAAGGAGAAAGAGAAAAAAAGGAAAGAGGAGGAGGAGGAGAAAAATAGAATAGGAGGAGGAGAAGGAGAGAAGATGGAAGAGGAGAAGGAAGATGACGATGAGGAAGCAGAAGGGAGAAGGAGGCCGAGGGCGAGCGAGAGCGGGAGCGGCGAAGGGACGAGGAAGGGCGAGGAGAGAGAGCCTTTGAGGGAAATGGGGAGCCATGCTGGCGCTGGCCGAGGGGGGAGGGCGAGGAGGGAGGGAAGAATGAATGAGAGAGAGATAAAGAGAGAGGGG
>NC_091559.1:46754239-46756739 GCF_042767895.1 Penaeus vannamei | reverse complement strand
AGAGAAAGAAGGAAAAAGAGGATAAAGAGGATATGGATGGGAAAGTAAGAGAAGAAGGAAAAGAATAAGAAGAAAGAGGGGTGGAAAGAAAAGCAAGAGAAGAAGAAATAGAAAAAAGGAGGAAGAAAAGAAATAATAAATAGAAGGTAAAGTAAGAGTAGAAGAGGAAGGTGAAGAAAGATGAGGCTAAGGAGAAAATAAGAGAAGGGAGAGAAAAAAAGACGGAGAAATAGAACAACGTTGCAAGAGGAGCAATATCTTTCCATGAGAAAGACAAAAGCTTAAAGTCAGGTCAGAAGAGGTCAGTCGAGGTCAAGTTATCTGAGTAAATGTTATCTAAATTCACAAGAATTTTCTCAGTTAATTTTACTCTCTTTTTTATTTTTCTTTATTTTTTATCCTCATTTTATTCATTTATTTTTTTGTTTGTTTGTTTCCGAGTGAATATATTAATTGTCATCATGGTATTCACTTTGTTTGTTTGTTTGCTTCCGAGTGAATTAATCAACTACCGTCTTGGGCTTATCAGGACCTTCACCACGAGTCGGTCTCTTTGATAAATAAAAGCAGACGAAAAGGTCGTGAGCACATCAATCTAGTGAAATCAAATATCTTTTTGTCTACGATATAAGCAGTCTCCTTTCCATGATAAAACTCATTTGAAAGGATGGAAGTGATGCACGAGGAAGCCTGCGACGGCCCGGTCCTGCCTCGCTTGCGCTCGCGGGCGTCGAAAGTCTCCCTGGGCGGGGCGGGCGGCGTCGGTGCGCGGGCTGGACCCTTTGCCTGCGAAATGGCTACGGAAACGCCTATATACGGAAACGCTAAAACAATCATGATATTGATGATAAATAAGTAGATTGCGGAAAAGGTGATAGGAAAGATGCACTGAATGACGAGGAGGTAAGCTTGCCCGTCCGTAAAGTGCCAGTAATTGAGGAACAATTCGCTTTTCCGCCTTTGATTCGAGGATTGATTGAGTTGGTGTTCCTCGTCTCGAATCAAACAAACATTCATCACGATTTGTCCTTATCATCATTAGAACTTTTTCATACATGAGAAAAGGATACAATAAAAATACAAAGCCATTAACTCCCATTGTCGTTTTCTATTTGTTTTTTTCTAAATATAATTTGCAAAGTTGTTAAACAAACAAATGTCTTTCCCGTACAATGCGTATTATTACAGACCTTATCTATCTTTATGTACATATTCTTATCTTTGAGATATAACATATCTGGAATATGTGAATATCACTGACGTGTTTAGGAAATGAAGGATACATGGTATAAATTGCTATATGAACTTAGATACCCATACACGTTTTTTTCTTTCTTGTTGTGAACGATAAAATGCTGATTTTCTAGAATTAATACGTTTTTATTTTTTATGTTCACTAATGTTCTAAAAAATGTAACAAAAATAAAGTCATATTATCCATGTGATAATTCATAACCCATGAAAATTGTATATAAATCTGTCTCTCCCTCTCTCTCTCTCTCTCCCGCTACCAACCCTTCCCCCTCCTTCTCTCTCACTCCTCCTTCGCTCTTCCTTCTTCCCTCCCTCCCTCCCTCCCTTCCTCTCCCTCCCTCCCGCCCCCTAGCACTCCAGGTCGAGCTCGCACAGGTAGGCCTTCTTCATGCGGCACGAGTGGTCGTCCATGGTGGAGTCGGGTCTGTTCTTGGTGACGAGCGAGAGGCAGTCCTGCTCCTCGCCGCCCGTGCTCCTGTTGCTGGGCTGCCCCGGGCGCCAGTCGCTGGCGTCCAGGGGCTCGCCGGAGAGCCACGTCCACGCGCCCTCCCGCGCCTCGTCGCTGGCGCCGACCCACACGCGGTTGTACCTGCCGGCTGTTGGGAGGCGGCGCCATTACCAGCAACGGCAACAATGGTGGCAGTGGGAGTGATGGTCACAGCAACAAGATTATGACAATAATGATGATAATGATAATTGCAACAATCATAATGATAACAATAATAATGATAATGATGACGAAGATAATAATGCTAATAATAGTAATAATAATGATACTAATAACAACAAAACAATACTAATAATGATAACAGCAATAACAATAAAGACAATAATAATGACAGTAATAATGATAATAGCAATAACAATACGAATAACAGTAACACACTGACCAATTAGAACCGAACCCTTCCCCGTCCCCTCCCCTCCCTTCCTTTCCCTTCCCTTCCCTCCCCTCCTTTCCCCTCCCTTCCCCTCCCTCCCCTCTCTTCCCCTCCCTCCCCTCCTTTCCCCTCCCTTCCCTTCCCTTCCTCTTTCCCCTCCCTTCCCTCTCTTCCCCTCCCTCTCCTCCTTTCCCCTCCCTCCGCTCCCTTCCCCTCCTTTCCCCTCCCCTTCCGCTCCCTCCCCTCCCTTCCCCTCCCTCCCCTCCCTTCCCCTCCCTCCCCTCCCTTCCCCTCCCTTCACCTCCCCTCCCTAGCCCCTCCCCTCCCCTCCCCTTCCCTTCCCTTCCCTTCCCTTCCCTTCCCTT
>NC_091559.1:46739239-46744239 GCF_042767895.1 Penaeus vannamei | reverse complement strand
CGATCATGTCTCTGATTCTTAGTTGCTGAGATTTGCCGGCTCAAAAAACTGGTACCCTCAGTACACACACATATATATATATATATATACATATATATATATATATATATATATATATATATATATATATATATATATATATATATATATATATATATATAATATACTTTTTTGTCTTTCTGTCGTTTTTACTATCATCATTATTTTTTTCTTCTTTCTTTAACTTTAGTCATTTTTGTATTATTTTTTACTTTTATTGTTTTGATTAATCTTTTTCGGTTTTTGCTAGTCTCTTTTTGTCTCTTCTTTTTACTCTTTGTTGTAGTTTTGTCCTTTTGTCTTTTTTTTTTTTGGCTTTTTGTTTTTTGATTGTTTGACTTTTAAGTTTTGATCTTTTTGGATTTTCGTCTTTTTGTCCTTTGACTTTGTGCCTCTCGAATTTTCGTCTTGACTTTTTGTCTTTCGATTTTTTATTTTATTTTTTTTTTATGGAGTCCTTGTCTTTTTGGCTTTTCGTTTCTTTTTTACTTTGTCATTTGTCCTTTGACTTGTGTTTTATTGTCTTTTCGAATTTTCTATTTTTTATTTTTTGTCGTATTGTCTTATTTTCTTTTTATATATCTGTCTATCTGTCTTTTAGTCTTTTGAATGCTAAGACAAGGGAGAGGTTGAAGAAGAGTATACATATATTTTACTCCTTGATATCAACATTATTCAGAATTTATTTCTTCCTCCTTCCCTTTTCCCTTCTTCCCTTTTCTCCCTTTTGCCTCTTTCTTATTTGGCTCCATCTTTATCCTCCTTTTGCCTCGCTGTACCGATCTGTCCTTGCTGACCGTTATCGAGCCAAGGGGCGTGACAGCAAACGTTCGGTTTGGAAAAGTAGGAGTTGTGATTTTTTCATTCATTTTTTTATAGTTTTTTATTTATCTTTTTTTTTTGTTTTTGTTTTTCAGGGAGGAGGAAACTGGGCTGGTGTGAGGGATTTTCCCATGTCACACTCCCTCCCTCCCTCCAGAGAGAGAGAGAGGACGAGATAGAGGAAGAGAGAGAAAGAGAGAAAGGGTGAGAGATGAGGAAGAGGGAATACCCACCAGGAGCAGATTGCAAGGGTTTTCCGGGTGTCTGTAGAGATCATCAAACTATCAGCCTCGTTTGAGTCGGTGGTCGGCGCGTGCCTCACTTCAGGAAAAAAAAGCCGCTGGGTAACTCTGCTCGTTGCGGAACACGAGGATCCAGTTATACAAGCTATCACAAGGAAAAGAAATAACATTGGAACGTTGTGATGGTCGATAAAAATGTCTCTCGGTTCAGTTTCGTGTCGTTGTTTTCCTTCCGCCAAGGTCGCCAAGGTCGGCTGTGGCTCGTTGGTTCGAGGGCGTCTGCGGCGGCTGTGGCGGTGCTGCGGGCCCTCTGGTGTTCAGTGCCCACTGATTCGCCAATCTTTATGTTCCGCCTTTAGAATGGAAATGATTCTAAGTTGGGAGAAGGGATTCTCTGGCAGTGAGTAATAGCCTCCCCTTTGGGCTCTTGCCGTCGGATATTCCCGTGATATCTGCATTGATATCGCCAACACCAAAGGCTGCGTCCCCGGTCCGCTTGCACCCGCCCTGGACATCCCCGTCAGACGCCCCTCACGCCCCCGCCCATCCTAGACACACCACCGCCCTCCCCCTCGCTCCCCCTCCAACCCCCGCCTAATCTGGCCCCTCCCTGCCCCCGCCCCTCCTCGCGTCTGCCTCAAATACCCCTCGACGTCTGTCAGCATCGGCCACATCCGTCAGCGAACTGCTTCGTGGAACAGCTCTGGCATCGCCCTCGGCATCGGCCTCGACGTCCTCCTCGACTCTGGCCTAATTCCTCCTCCTCAGTCTGCTCTTCAACTCCAGTCTAAACTCTTTCCTAGCCTCGGCCTCGATCGAATTGCTGCACCTCGTCTAACTCTTCATCCGCCTCCTCCTCCTCCTCCCCTTCCTCCCCTCCTTCAACCATGACGTCTGCCACCTACGGCCCTCCTCTCCACTACCACCTTATGCCGTACTTCTTCAACACAGGAATTCCCGCCTACGTCGAGAAGAGGGCCGCCCAGGCACCCGAAGGAGACCAGCTGAGGCTGTCCGTCTTGGCGAACCAGCTGGCCATCACTCAGCTGAACCAGGTGGTGACGCAGCTGCTCAAGATCGGCGAAAAGGAAGGCGCTGCAGGTGAGGAGGTGCTTTCCAGTGGGATGCCGGGGGAGGAGGACTGAGGAGGAGAGCAGAGTGGGAGAGGGAGTGGAAGTGCGATGGACGGTGAGAGAGAGAGGAGGGGGACAGAGTGAGATTGGGAGAGGGAGAGAAAAGAGAGAAGTGAGTGAGAGCGAGATAGAGGGAGAGAGAGAGAGAGAGGATTATTTTGCTTTTGTGATGAAATACTAGTGTTTATGAAGACTTAAAGGTATATATAACAAAAATATTATCAAAATCATGTTACCATTGATAACTGATTATCAATTTGGTGGTAAAGATAACAGTTAACAGCAATAATAACTGTAATGTCAATCATGAATACTACTCTCATTAATAGCAGTTGCTGTAGTAGTAGTAGTTGTAGTGGAAGTAGTAGTAGTAGTGGTAGTAGCAGTCGAATCAATAGCAACACTAATAGTAATAATAACATTGAAAGCAGAAATAGTAACAGCAGCAGCATAGTCCCACCATCCTCATTGACGACAACAGCGGAATCGAACAGAGTCTTGAACCCCTTCCTCCTTCAGATCAGCCTCCGAGGATGACCTCAGAGCTGCTCGAGTTCCAGCGGAAGCTCCTCGAGAATGTAATCAAGGGTTTTACGTCGCTGGACAAGACGTTGAGGGACCTTGACTCTTCGAGGAAGCAGGGGGAAGAGAGTGCCATGCTGGATGCCATGCGTGAGTTCGGTGATGGGGTGAGGGGGGGGGTGAGAAGGGGGAGAGGGGTTGGTGGTGATGGTGAAGAGGGGGTGGAGGGTGGGGTGGGTGTGCGGGGTTGGGGGCAATAACGAGAAGGGGTGGTGATGTGACGGGGGGGGGGGGGATAAGATGGGTTTGAGGGATGGGATTGGTGGTGTGGTGAGGTGGGGGGGGTCGAGTAGGGGTGGGGGATGGGGGTTTAGTTGGTGAGAGGGGGGGAGTGTGGTGGTGTTGGTGAAAGGGGGTTGAACGGTGGGGGGGGGGGGGCGAAGTTGGAAGTGATGTTGGTGGCGAGGGGGGGGGGGGGGGTCAGGGGAGGGGGAGTGAGTTTGGAGGCAGCGGTTGTAGCGAGAGGGGGGGCGGGGGGGGGGGAGGTGGTGATGGTGCTGCTGATAAGACTGGGAAAGAAGGCGGTGGTGGCGAGAGCAGTGCTTGTGGCGACGGAATGTGATGGAGATGTTGCGGTGATGGTGAGCTGGAGTGAAGATAGTGCTAAGATAGCGAGGGGGCAATGGTGGTGGTGGTGATGGTGATGGTGTCATGGAATTAATGATGGTGGTGCTTGTCTGGTTTACTTATATAGTAGATAGATATACCATCATCATTATCATTATTCTTTTCATTACGATGGTAATAAAGGTAAATGATAATGTTAAATGTAAATGACAATAATGATAATGACAATGATAACAACCATAAGAATATGTAATTATGATAATGATAATAGTAATGATGATGATGATGACATTAGTAATGATAATACTAATAATGATAATGATAATAAAGATGATTATGTTAATAATGATGATAAAAACAATAATGATAATAATAATAACAACAACAACAATAATAATAATAATAATGATGGTGATAATGATGATAATAATAATAATTATAATAATAATAATAATAATTATACTGATGGTGATACCAATAATAAAAATAATAATCATAATAATGATAACAATAATAATAAAGATAATTGAAGAAGAGATAATGATAGAAATGATAACAACAGTCATAACAGCGACAGTGATAGCCGAGGTGCGGGTGCAAGGGCGACCCCGGTTCTCGCACGAAGCCCCGATAACCCGAAGGTCTTCCCGCAGAGAAGTCCCTGGGCTCGCAGAAAACGTTCCTGGAGGGCCTCGGCCAACGTCTCCTGGGCAACGTTTCTGACATTGGCAGCGCCGTCTCGGAGTTGTTGCCACCTTACGAGGTTCGAATTTCAAGTAAGTCTCTTTGTTTTCTAGAGTTGTTTACTCGTTTTAAACGCGAGTCGCTTTGTTTGTGCGTTTGTTAAGTAGAGTGTTTGGATTGTCTATATATGACTGATATTCTATTCCTTAATGCTTATGCAATAGTGCTAAGAATAGTAATTATGAGGCTGATGCAGATAAGGAAAATGATTATGAAAGTAATGTTAACATTGATAACGGTTATGATATTAATGATAATGACAATGATAGCAATAGTGATGGTATTTAAAAAATGGTAAATGATAATGATGATAATGATAATTTTGATAATAGTAACAATGATGATAATAATAATGAAAATGATAATTATAATAACAATCATGATAAGGATGATAACAATAATGATGTTAATAGTTATTGCTATTAGCATAATACCAATAATAATGAGAATAATAATAATGTTAATAATGATAATGATGATAGAATGATGGTAATAATGATGATAATGATATAATGTCAGAAATGAGAATAATGGCAATAATAGTAAAAAAAAGATAATGATAATAATGATAATGATAGTAAAAAATATGCAATGATAATGATAATAATGATAATGTTAATAACAATAGTAATAATGCTAATAATAATAATAATAATAACAATAACACCAAAAATGATAATGATAATTATGTTAATAATGATAATACAAATAATAGTAAAAATGAGGATAATGAGAGCAACCACAACCCCAATAACAACCCTCAGTTATAACTTCTCGTTCATTTCCAGACCTTGAAGAGCAGCTGTCTGACCTCGCCTCCCTCGTCGCAGGGGCGAGAGCTGACCTCTTCAACTTGTCTTTATTAATGCAA
>NC_091559.1:46733997-46738739 GCF_042767895.1 Penaeus vannamei | reverse complement strand
CGTTGATGAACTCCTCTGCACCGAGGGAGGGCAGCGCTTCTACGTGAACTGCTCTGGAACCGACAAGCACATCTTCCAACCTCAAGAGAGTCACCACTGCATAAGCTTTAGTTGCTGCATCACAGAAGTGCATTTACGAGCCAGTCCAAATTGGAGAGAAAGTAGAGGCAGCTTGCATGGAATTCTCTCATATCTACAAGTTCCTTCCACCACAAAGGCCATCTTTTAACTTTTTTTCTGGGCGTCCTTCATCCCAGCCCTCTTCCCTGCCACCTCATCTTGGAGGATCATCTTGGCTCCAACAATGAAGGAGCGATGAACCCCGACAGGTCAGGCACAGCGCTCATGCTACCCAGGATGCCTTGGTCAGTGGTTGGTCAGGAGTCGTTAGCAAGATTTTTAAACTGCCATCTTCCAGATTCCGTGGCACCGCGCATGCGCTGTTGGCAATTCCTCTTTTGCCAGATCGATGTTCCTGACACAGGGACTTCTTTCTGACAGTGGCACTTCTCCAATCACTTTCTTAGAGCTGGACATCCATTTGGTTACATGAAAACCTTTTTTTTTTAACTTCTTGAGCATAGAGTTTTGCCTTCAGAATCGGTAGATAGCAGGTCATCAACATGGAAACTCCGGTTCACCTTACTGGGCCTTACCCCATCCAAGGTCTTGAGAAGAAGAAAGGCAGCACAGGTAGGGCTCCAAACTCCACCGAAAAGATACCATCCGGTGTGGGACGGACGTATCTGAATCGGAATGTATCACATGAGGGAAGCATGTGATTCTCCCCACATAAGCGGCACCTGTCAACAGCACCTCTGTTTCCTCTGAACCTTGTGGGTGGTCCACTTTGTGTAATGAGAGACGCTTTGCGAGAGTGCGGCTTGGTCGGGTACCTTTGGTCACGCTTCACTCCAGAACTAGCTGTGACTCCCCATTGAGCCTCCTGCTTTCCTATGCACAGTCTTTGGGTCTCTATTCTGTGTTTTTCTTTGAGGACAAATTCATTTTCCACTCTCTTCAACTCTCTTTCCAGAAACTTCAGGACGCTCTTTGTATGTGAAGTGCGTTCATCCCTCTTCCTTGTCCAGTATGCGTTCCAACGCCCTTGCATGGCATCGTCCAACCTCAATATAATGTCTCTTATTGTTGGTCGATTATCAATTTCAGAGAGCTTGCCTATATTTTCCGCAAATAAAATAAATGGCATCAGTTGGGCACAGATTGCGGAGAATGCCTGGTAATCATGCTCCCCCATTTCTGGTTCCCTAATCAACCTTTCTCGAGATTGATCCATGCACACATCACCAATTCTTTTGTCGAGTATTGTCAAGGCCGCATCTAGACCCTTCTCTGCTGGAAGTACCATGCAATGAGATATCAGTTCTTGAATCTCCCAGTCACAAGTGGTGTACAACTTGTTTAACTTGAGCATGGCAGGGACTGAAGTTTCAAGAAAAAGTACTTGAAACTGCCTCCTGAATACCCAATAATTCTCAGCGCTGTCAGCCTTGAGCTTTGGGAGCTTTAGCTGCATCATTCTCATGCTTGCAATTAGTGCTTGAGTGATTCCCTCAGAGCTTGGGTTACATTTTGCTCGCCTTTTACTCTCACTTGTTCGTGAGCCCTGCACTTTATTGTCAAAGTTCCGACCCCTCTTTTCCTTCTTTAAGATATATTCATCCGAACAGCTCGAGGTTGTTGAGCTAGTGTCGCTATCATTGTATCTCTTTGTCCTTGCTCAAGCCCGTCCCCGTTTTAATTCAGTATTCCTAACGACCTTCGCTCTCTTCACCATTTTTATATCTTTACTCGTACCACACTGCCCTTTGGTACCTCTGTAGCCCTTTGTGACTGGGAAATGACTTTGCTTTCTCTTGTTCATAGCACTCCTTGTTTCAGTAAGTGAGGATCCGCCGTTCTTTTCCTCATCACTCGAGGACCCACTGGAAGTGTCACACCCCATTTTACGCTCGGCTGCACACCCAGTGTTTATTGCCTCCCCACATGAGGGCCCTTTATTTTCTTATCGCGTGAAGCCCCGTTATTGTCATCACTCGAGGACCCATCACGGGTGTGCTGACGCCCCTCTTGCATGTCCCCCGGTCACCTGTGCGGTTGCATGGTCCCTTATGCTTCCTCTTTCCATGTTTGACTCCCACCTCTTTTTTTCTCGCCGCCTTCCGAGTGGAGTTGTGCCCCACGGCTTCAGGCCAACTCTCCTGCTCAGAAATGCCTCGGGCTTTCATGTTCTCATCTACAACTTTTCTTATCAGTTGGCTGAGGCCCTGGATATCTCCAGGGTAAATAGCCTGCATGAGAGGCTGGCTGCCTGACGGGCCAGTGGATTCGTTTGATGCTCCTGCCGTTCGCTGTTCCTCGCAGGGGGCAGCCTCCCCTGCTGGTGTGACAACACCCCCAGGCACTTCCAGAATTCCTTGTGGCTCGTAAGTATCCACTGCCTCGCCTGGGAGCGCACTGAATTCCCCTCCCATTTCCCCGTTTCCGCGCGGGGCTCAAAGGGACGCATTTCGTTTTGAGACATCGTTAGTGGCTCACTATGCCTTTGAAACGAGGCGCTGAAACTGCTTGTGTTAACCCAGAGACCTTTTTCCTTTTTCACTTCAGATCACTTTGTTCTCCTTGTTTATTTTTCCTCGCTACATTCCTTTTGTTCTCACTAATTCTCTTTCCAGAAGAAATCACCTTCTCTCACCAGATAAAATTGTGATCATATGTTGACGTCTGTCACTAATAACTTTTACTTTATGTTCGATAAACACTGCGTGTCACATCTATAGTTTCTCATCTGTGTACGTGGCACTTTCATACATTGCCCTGTCACCTTTCTTGCACTTTTACCTTTCCCTTTTCTGAATTGCCTTGACAGATATCCAGTGTTTTGTGGCTCAGTGATTGCCTTTTCCAAAGTTACCCTTTTCTTTAACCCGAATGTGATCAGACTTAACTTTGTCCCTGCCAGCCCTGAACACCGCGCGTCACTCCCGTAGACTTTCCCGCCGTTCGCTCTCCCTCTCCCTCGACGTCGCCCCCTCCACGGCCCGCAGGTGGTTCACTCAGCCTCTTCCTGCAACAGCTACTATTGCCTCTGCGTCTGACTGCAAGCGCCGTTTCCTGCGCTCAGGTTATTTGTGGCAGTTTGAGGCGTCGTGCTCGCTCCGCTATTTATGGGAATGCGGCCAAACCTGTAATCAATACAATAGCAATCACAGTCATTGTCACAATCCCTGTTTGATTTACCTACAATCTTAGATCAACGCTTATAACATTACGGCTAGAAAGGATACATTTTACACTGCTTCCCAAGCTCCTAATCATCATAGAATGCGTAAAGTATACAGCAATATGTAGGTACGTATCTACATCTGTCTATACATGAGTGCACATAATACATACGCATAGCGAGAATAGTCAAGGCCTCCAACAGAAGTCCTTAGTCCTCAGATTAGTCCTTTCAATACGTGTTGTCTGGTCGGAAGGAACTCTGGAACTGACCTATACACCAGCGCCCCCCCCCCCCCCACCTGCGAGGCGCACTGCCTTCCATACGTACGTCAACGCAAGGGACAAGGCGAGTCCAGTATATACGTCAACACACACGAGTTGCCCGACCCCAACCCTTTTGACCCTGGTGACCTGGAGGGGAAACGCGCGTGGGTTGGCACTCCGGGAAGGGCGGGAGGGTGGCACTCGGGTGAGGCTCATCCACGCGGGTCGTTGATGTCAACAGCTACGCCATGCCGCTGATGATGACAGCGGCTGCACAGAAAGAAGGATAAAGAAGACGAAAAGAAAATAATAGATGTAAACGATATATCAGATGAAAGAGAAAATGCAAAATAGGGAAACCGATAGGGATTGTGCATATAGTGTGCATGTGAACATATAGTGTGTTGTATAACTTTTTGTATCTGTACATATAGTATGTATTTATAACTTTTTTTCTATGTGTACATGCAGTGTGTATGCATTCTTTTTTGTATATGTACATGTATGTATAACTTTTTTTGTATAAGTACGTGATGTATTTATGTATATATATTTTTTGTAATTGTACATAAGGTATGGATGTATTACTTTTTGTACATGTATATGACATATATGTATATATATATATTATTTTTTTTTTTTTTTATAAACGTGCATGTTGTATGTACGTTTAACTTTTTGGAGGATATAGATTCGCCGGACGTTCAGGCTTTAGGTGCAACTAAGGAGAAAAAAAATGGAGAATAAAAGGAAGAGAGAGAAAAAATAATAGAAACACAATAAGAAAACTATATATTATTACATATTACACCTTTCAATATCTCTATATTCTTACTGTTGTAATTAAGAAATTGTAATTTAGCTGTTAATACAGGTTCGAGGAAAAAAATATAATGAAAGTATAGAGAAATAACAGAATACATAGAGATACAGAGACAGAATAGTATATTACAGGAAACAGTATGAAGGAGAATATAAAAAATAACACTACATGGAGATGCAGAGACAGAATAGTATATTACAGGAAGCAGTATGAAGGAGAGTATAAAAAAATAACAGAATACACGGAGACGCAGCAACAGAATTGTACCTTCCACACCACGCATTCCTCTGTGGCAAGACATTCGCGCTGAAGGAGAAAGGAAAGGAAACGAAGAAGATCCAGACGAGCCACCGAGACGCAGCGACAGAAATGCACATCCAACGCGTATCTGTTGCCATAAATAATTTTC
>NC_091559.1:46711497-46723997 GCF_042767895.1 Penaeus vannamei | reverse complement strand
GAAGACATGAAAACCTTTTAAATGTCCATCATGGCGGACCCAGCGACACACACTCCTCTTTATCCATATCTCTCAAAAAAATAACAAGCTAAAGACAAACAAACAGACAGACTTAAAAATGAAGAAAAGAATATCGATAACGGCCCAAGGAGGACAACGAACTCAAATGATAAAAGCGAATTGGACGGCGCGGGAGCGAGACAAAGGAGATCGATTAAGTATATGTCATGGCGGGAAATTCCTCGGGGATACGAGCGTAGGACCAAGATTAATGATTGAAATTTGAAATGATCATTTGGTATCGAATTATAGAAAGTTCAAGATGGAATGACTGTTATTTATGATATTGATAAAGGGAGTAATAATATTGGCCATCTTAAAATGATACTGAAATTTATATCATGGCATACATTTACCATCAAAGACGAAAAGCAGATAACATAAATCTTTATTTTCAAGTGGTAGCTTATCTGCACGAACTCAAGAGTTTGTCAGTATCTTACTTATCTTCTTCAAGAAGGAAAATAGAGTTTAAATAAGGTTTATGATAGGAGATTCGTTGCTGTCTGCTGGGTATATACATTTTCATGATGGGCAAACAGAGCGAGATATGTTAAGAACCAAGTTAAATTTGCGCAGATGGCCGCACAAGTTTATACTGCAGAAGTAAAACTGTACTTATGTGTGTGTAAGTGTGTGTGAGAGAGAGAGAGAGAGAGAGAGAGCGCGCGCGCGTGTGTGTGTGTGTGTGTGTGTGTGTGTGTGTGTGTGTGTGTGTGTGTGTGTGTGTGTGTGTGTGTGTGTGTGTGTGTGTGTGTGTGTGTGTGTGTGAGTGGCGGATGGGCTTCTGACGTGCATCTTGATAGGCCGCACGTAACAGAATGCTATTTCTCGGGTAAGTGACACAGATTAGGCTATTTTGCATACAATGCAACGCCATTTCCATATGCTCTTGGATTCCCCCGCTGGAAGGAGGCCCGGCGGCCAACGCCAAAGCAGCTGATTCAAGAATGTCGCTATAATTTCCTTGATTTTTTGCTATTACTTTATTTCATTTTATGTTTGCTGGTATCAAGGCGTGAAAAACTCGGCCTCACTGTGATCACCATGTAAAATTATTTTCATGGACTGTAAATCTCATTTCTTTTGTATTTTTTTATCCCTTTGTCAACATAATAATCCCAGATATAAATATTTTTTAGTTTCCTTTATCAACAAACTTTAATTGTCGCTAATCATTACATTTATTAGAGGTTTTGATTTCCACATCGGTTTTGTTTCCCATTAACAAAACCCAAGGGCGTTTCTCGTTTGGATCTTCCATCAATAAAAAAAATAAAAGACAGAAAATACTAAATGAGTGGAATAAGAATCATCATTATTAACTAAGAAAAAAAATAAAGAAAAGGAAATACTGTGCTGTAGATATTCACATTTTTCTACTTTTCTTTTCTTTTTGTGTGTTTGAGCTGACACCTAATTATAAACTTACACAAAAGAACTTTTCCACGAAAGTAAAGTTAATTAAGGAACAAATAATCCTACATTTATCCTTAAGGCATGAATAGTCAAGGAAATCTAAAAGAGAAAGATAGAGAGACAGACAGATAGATGTATTGACGGAGTGATAAAGATAAAGATAGATATCGAGAGAGAGAGAGAGAGAGAGAGAGAGAGAGAGAGAGGGAGGGAGGGAGGGAGAGAGAGGGAGAGAGAGAGAGAGAGAGAGAGAGAGAGAGAGAGAGAGAGAGAGAGAGAGAGGCAGACACAGAGAATTTTAAAAAACGAGAAGGGGTTATAAAAGAAGGAAAGCACCGCAATAATGGAGAAAAAAACAGAATAAAACAAAGCAGAGAGAGATAACAATGGCAATATGGATCCCATGAAACGAAAGGCATCTCAAGTCAAGCACGGCTCTCGAGGTACTCCTTGGGATCTCTTCAGCGTGTTGTCTTCTTGTTAAAGCCGGCTCGTGTAGTGGAGATTCCATTCTCGCTTATTTGTTTTTCTCTCTTTCTCCTTTTTATCTTCTTGTTCATTTGTCTTTTTTTCTCTATTCTTAGTTACATAGAGAAATAAAGAATGAAGGATCATCATACTGCTTATATTTTGCATCTTTTAAAGACCACTTAACGTCTGTTTCGGAGCGAACGCCGTAACGCAAATAGGAAATAAAAGGATATTTCTCCCCCTAAGGCACGTACACTGTACTTGCGCCAGAATTTTATCGTGGAAAATATGATATTTCCTTTCGCTTTTCTGGCTTTATTTATGATCTGCCTCCTTAATCAGGGTATATTTTTATTTTCCTTTCCTTTGCTCTTTCTTGATAGAAAGGTTTGATCAATTCTATTAACTGAATTAGGATTTAATACCTCGCTGTTACTAATGATTATCATGATGAGGGTGAACCTTATCATAATTGTTATTATTATCATTATGTCATCATTTCATTAGATATTACTCTTATTTAATTGTGGTTATTACTAGCTTTATCGCCACCGTCGCTATTACTGATTATTTGTATCATTATCACCGTAATTGATATAACCAGATGTTGCAAAAGTTGTCCTTCTGTTTAGAAAATTATCTGTCGTCACCCAACGCCTTTTCTCTCCCAGGCAGCGTGGAGTGACTTCCCTCCGTCCTCTTAACTGGCGAGAGAAAGTACTTTTATCTTAATTTAATGTGAAATTTCCCTCGACTCCGGCCGAATGTGGAAACTTAAGCTGGCTTTTGTCTATTTAACCTTTTTTCTTATCTCCTGACCTTTGACAACGAACTTTTAACCCTGACCTGTTTTCTTGCCTCTCTCCGCGTGACCTGTAACTGACCATGACCTGTGCTGTGTGACCTGTGCGTCCTGCAGTTTGATGACCGTCGCTTTTTTCTATAACCATCATCCTTGTGCTGGGTATTCATATATGCATACACTACTTACATAGATGTGTACATACATATATATAATACATATATTCATACATGCATGCATAAATATATATATGTATATATATATATATATATATATATATATATATATATATATATATATATATATATATATATATATATTTATATGTGTGTGTGTGAGTGTGTGTGTGTGTGTGTGTGTGTGTAACTATATATGTATATATATGCATACATGAATATATATATATATATATATATATATATATATATATATATATATATATATATATGTATATATATATATATATACATATATATATGTATATATATACATACATGAATATATATGTATATACACACACATGCAACCCATACATGACCTCTTAATCACCCAAATGAACTCGACAAAGAGCACCAAAGTGGCCGATGCGCGCGCAGTCTGGTCTCAGCCGCGAAGCAGTGATTGCGCGGACAAAGAAGACACGAGATGAAGCAGACGATCAGGTTAACATTAGAGGAGAGACGGGGTGGGAGGGAGGGAGGGGGAGGAATAGGGAGGGAATAAGAGGTGGGAGAATGAGGGAAGGAGAGGGAGAGGGAGGAATAAGAGGAGGGAGAAGGAGGGAAGGAGAGGGAGAGGGAGGAATAAGAGGAGGGAGAAGGAGGGAAGGAGAGGGAGAGGGAGGAATAAGAGGAGGGAGAAGGCGGGAAGGAAAGGAAGAGGGGATTAGGGAATAGACAGAGGGAAGGAGGGAGAGAAAGAAATAACAAAAATAAAGAGAAAGAGAGACGAACAAACAGACAGACAACCAGACAAAGAAAAAGAGAAAGAGAAAGACCGAAAGAGGGAAGAGCACCATGTACTTTAATTCCCCCAAGGAAGCTGCATGAAAGCGAAAAATTTGAAGTCTGCCAACAACGGGTTAATTAAACTGCTCTTTGGCGGAGAGGAGAGGGCGGCGCCTCGGCTCATCTCGCTTCTCTCGCTTCTCTCCTCTTCCCTTTCCGTTGGAGGGAGAATTTAGGCGGGAATTGAAAAAGGATGTTTGTATATGTTCACACACACACACGCACACACACACACACACACACACACACACACACACACACACACACACACACACACACACACACACACATACACACACACACACACACACACACACACACACACACACACACACACATACATGTATATATATATATATATATATATATATATATATATATATATATATATATATATATATATATATATACATACATGCATACATGCGTGTGTGCATTAGTGGGTTTCTGCGTGTGTATGCATTCTTTATGTGTGAGAGTGTCTGTTTTTTCGCGTGTGCGTGAGTGTTTAATTGCGTGTACGTGCATATAGATGGACGCATGAATATAGACGCACACACTCGGCATGCACGCCCGCGACCCCCAGAGCCCACCGCAGCGCCTTCAGGAAAACAAACAAACAAACAAACAAGCAAAGCGACGCATAAAATGTCACAGGCTGCCGTCGACCAATAGTGCGACGCCTTACGTTCTCGCCTCGACCAATCACAGAGCCGAACACATAAAGGGGGAGCATCAGTGACCAGGAAAGTGAGTCGACAGGTCACTGACCTCTCGAGTCACGTTTCAGGTCAGTCACGCCCCGGTGTCCTTTCAGCTCAGGTGAAATAAGGTCACTGGAGTCATTTTTGTTCTTGATTTGGCTATACTGTTATTTCAATTGTTACAATTATTATTATCATTGTTATTTTGTTGTTATCGTTATCATTATTATTGCTATTATAAGTATCATCATTTTTTTACTTGGTCTTATTCTCATTTTCATTAAGACTATACTAGCATTGCTGTTATATTTGTCGCTGAAATTTCATGATCGTTTTTTAATTATTATGTGCATTATACATTCCTTGTCCAACCACCACGAATGCCGACGACAACAGCACTGACGCAGCACAGAGCCACCGCTGTGTCTGCCACTACTCTCCACCGCCGTGTCACACTCATTACCTCATTTCCTTGCCGGTGATGAGGGTCAGAAGGAGCCTCGGCCGGTGTCAGGGATTCGGTTATCGGCGGCGTCCGGATGCGCAGGAGGTCGGCTTGGGCTTTGTCGCTCCGGCGCTTCGTGGGTTTGGCTCAGTTTCCCCTGAGGAAGAGGAAGGAAAAGGGAGAAGGAAGATGATGTAGAGGAGGAGGAGGAGGAGGAGGAAGACGAAGAAGAAGGCGAAGATGAAGACGAAGAAGAAATAGAAGAAGGCGAAGACGAAGAAGAAGAAATAGAAGAAGGCGAAGACGAAGACGAAGAAGAAATAGAAGAAGGCGAAGAGGAAGAAGAAATAGAAGAAGGCGAAGACGAAGAAGAAGAAATAGAAGAAGGCGAAGACGAAGACGAAGGAGAAAGCTGATTATGAAAGAAGGAGAATCCCGAGATAAAGCAAGAAGAAAATAGCGGCGATGATGAATGATGATGAAAGAGATGGAGAATTTTTTGGATGTTTTTCGTCCCTTCCGCGTGGCACTCCCTGTCTTTCTGTCTTTATCACTGGATGGAAATATAGTAAAAAAAAAAAAGAAAAAAAAAAAGAGAGAGAAAAAAAAACTCTTCTTCAATAAATGTTGGAACATAAGATAGATAAAGAAGGAAAACAGTTTTGCTAAGATCAGTATCGTTATTTACCGTCTTTTGTCTCTTCCTATTCTTCTTCATTTTGTCTCTCTCTTTGTCTTTTTGCTGCTTCTTTCGATCTTTCTCATTTCCTTTCCTGTTACTTCTTAGTTTTCTTATCCTTCTTTATTTTTCATTCTTCGTCTTCCTCTTCCCCTTTTCTTCTTTTTTTTTGTCCATCTCTCATTCGTCGTCTTTTTGTCCTCTATCTGTTCCTATACTTTATTTTTTATTTTCTTGTTTTTCTTTTGTCATTCTTCACATTTTTCGATTCCTTTTTTCTCCATTCTTTCTTTTTATTCTTATTTTGCTTTTTGTCTCTCTTCCTCCTTCTTGTTTTCCTTTTGTTTTTGTTTTTTAATTTGTGTCTTTCTTTTAATCCTTATTCTTTGTCTATTCATTTATTTTTTCGTAGTTATTGGTGCGTATCTATCTTTTTTCTTTTTTCTTCCGCTTATTCGTACTTTTGTTTTATATTCTTTTGTTGTTTCTCCTTGTTTGTCTGTTTGGCTTTTTTTCTCTATTTTTTCCTCTATTTTTTATCTTTATTTTTTCTCCTTTTCCTGGTCCTTAAGTATATTCTTCATCTTTCGTCTGGTTCTTAGCTTTATTCTTCTATTTCCTCTTCATTCCCCTTCCTTTCCTTTTTGTTTTCCTTTTTTTGAGATCGAAAACTCGCTAAGCTTTTTCAGCATAAACAATCAGCATAAAATAAACTTAGGAAAACCATCTCTCTCTCATATATCAATTTAATACGATTTTGCGTCACTTTGTCTGATATATTTAATCAAAGATAAAGGAAATAAAATCGCAATTTCCTGCTCCCAGATTCGCGGGGCCACCGGCGGTGACTGCATCCGTCCCGAAGACACGAAAGACAGTCATCTTTTCCGACATCCACGAACGGTCCAGCGCTCGGCGGCGGTTCTGGATTCATCTGGATTCACGGTCGTGTAACTCACCTCGGCTGATCACGCAGGTAAATGAAAAATGACTACAGATTCCTGCTTCCATGACTTTCGGAATGGCAACACTCACCTGTGATGGCTTAAGCCTACCACAACAGAGAAGACATAACACCTTTAACTTCCGATACGTCAAATAGGCGGATTCCCGAACGATCCAGCGTTCGCCATCGCTTCCGGATACATCTGGATTCACGGTCGCGTTCATAGAGTAATCTAGGCTGATCATGAACCTGATTGGCTATCCGCTGGCCAATCAGACGAATCCCCGGAGAGAGAAGGCCGGGGATTCATCGTTAACTTCTATCACTTCCTTTCATAAAACAACGAGTATTTTTATCGGGAAGAATTGGCAGCGTGCAAGGAAACTGTAACAGCTCAGTTGACCGTGAAATACTTGTTTATTGTCAGAGTTGGCACAAAGAGATTATTCCGTAAAATTTGTAATTGCACATTCTAGTTTTCAAATTACAGCAACATAACTTTTCGATAATCGAGTCCTCAGCGTGGCTTAAATGAATGGTAATATGTTTTATTTTACTAAGCTCGACTGAGATACAGTTCATTATCACACATGATGAAGTTAGGCTGCGGTTCACGTTCACAATTAGTAATACATACACATGTTGGGGTTTGTCCTTTGTGTATATGCTGATGTATTAATGTATTAATATATTTAAAATATAACCTATTAATTATGTATTATTGATGTGTCATTAGGTTTATGTGTATCATTTTTATGGGTTTTTATTTTCAATCTAATACATTTACAGATACAATGTTGATGTTTATTGGTGCCAATGCTGGATAGATGAGATAGTATCTTCTCTTTGGTTATTTTCTTGCATTCCCTTACTCCTTCTATCCTTCTCCCTCTCCTCTTGTCCTCTCTTTCTTTCTGATCTCCCTACTTCCTTGCACTTTCTCCTCCTCTCTTCCTCTTTCTTTTCATTTCTCCTCTTTTGCATTTTCTTTTTCTTTCGCCCTGTCCTCACCCTCTGTCCCTCAACACGTTCCTCACTTTTTCCTCTTTCCTTTCTTCTCTCTCCTTTAACCATCTTTCTCCCCTCCCCTTCCACTTTCCTTCTTGTCTCTCGCTTCCCCCTTCATCCCCCATTCTTCCCTCACTTCCCTCCACCTCCGCCCCTCTTTACATCCCCCCTTCCCCCTTTCTCCCTTCCCTCTTCCTCACACCTCTTTTCTCCTTCCACCTGCCTCTTCCACCCCTCTCTCCCCCTCCCCCTCCCTCCTTCCCTCTTCTCTTTCCTTTCCCCCCACCCCTCACCTCCCTTCCCCCTTCCCTCACCCCTCTCTCCCCTCCCCCACTCCCTCCTTCCCTCTTCTCTTTCCCTTTCCTGCCCCCCTCCTCCCCTTTCCCCCTTCCTCACCCTCTCTCCCTCCCCCCCTACCTCACCCCTCTCTCCCTCCCCCTCCCTCCTCCCTCTTTCCCCTTCCCCTTCCCTCACTCCCCTCCCCCTCTCATCCCTCTCTCCCCTCCCCCTCCCCTCACCCCTCTCTCCCCTCCCCCTCCCCTCACCCCTCTCCTCCCTCTCCCCACTGCCTCACCCTCCCTCTCCCCTCCCCCTCCCTCCTTCCCTCTCTTCCTCTGTCCCTTTCCCCCACCCTCCACCTGCCTCAGCCCTCTCTCCCTTCCCCCTCCCCCTCCCCTCACTCCTCCCCCTCACCCTCCCCCGTGACCCTGAAGTGTCCTTACGTAAGAGAACCAGTTTCCTGCAGGATCGACGGCGGCGAAGGAATCCCGTGGTGGAGGCTGCCTGGAGTTCTTCCTGTCAGACGTGACACATTTCTTAATTCTTTTTTAATGTTCCTATTTATCTTTTGGTGCGTTTTCTGTTGCAGTTATGTGTTTAGATTTTTGTGTTTATTTATTCGTCTTAATTTCTCTTTTATGTAGTGTTTTGCTGTTTTTTTGTCTATTAATTTTTATTTGTTTTTTATTTCCCTTTGTGTCTGATTTTTTTCTCTTTGTTTCTTTATTGCTAATTTTGTGGCTAATTGTTTTTGACCTTTTTATCTATTCATATATTTTTCTCTTTTTTCTTTTTGTCTGTTTTTTATTATTCCCTTTTATCTATTAATTACTTCTATCGTGTCTGACTGCGATCTATTTCCTGCGTATCTATGGCATGTATGTGAAGGAGTTTCTGGCTGCAATGATCCATGGTGCCAGTGTGATGATACCGAAAGTCGACGGTCATGGTGGCGGCAGATGGTGGTGGTGGCTTTAGTGATGAAGGTGTGATTAGGAAAGTAAAGATAAAGGATAAATCACTGATGATTTTTCTGTGATAATCGATGATGATTAATATCTGCATGCTTACTGATAGACAAATTGAAGTGATTCGTTATAGCATCGCCATTTCTCTCTAAATTCAAGTGTTTAACGTCCTATTCATTCTTTACTTTCCTCCTGCTTCTCCTTGTCTTATTTTCTTCGTCCTTCCTCTTTTCCTAACTCTTTTCTGTCTCCCTCTTTCTGCAAACCCCTCTTTTTCCTCTTCATTCCTCTCCTTCCCTTTGCTTCTAGCCTCCTTCTTCCCTTCAACTCTCCACTCTTTTTCCTCCCTCCTCTTTTCTTCCCCCTTTCCCATTTTTTCCTCCACTCTCCACTTCTCTTGCTCCCTCCTCCTCCCACACTTCCTCATTCCTCCCTCCACCCTCCCACTCCCCTTGCTCCCTCCTCCTCCTCCACCCTCATTCCTCCCTCCACCTCCCACTCTTTTCCTCCCTCCCTCCCTCTCCCCTTCCCCCTCGTCCCTCCCTCCACCTTCCACCCTCCACCCTCCCACTCCCTTGCTCTCTCCTCCTCCCTCCTTCCCTCATTCCTCCCTCCCACCTCCACTCCCCTTGCTCCCTCCACCTCCCTTGCTCCCCTCCCCTTCCTCATTCCTCCCTCCCACCACTCACCCTCCACTCCCCTTGCTTCCTCCTCCTCTCCCCCTTCCTCATTCCTCCCTCTACCTCCCACTTTCTTCCCTCCCATCCCCCTCCACCTCCCGCTTCCCCTCCCCTCCCCTCCCCCCTCCCCTCCTCTTCCTCGCCCCGCCCTCCCGCCACGGCTCCACAGTTAACCTGACCCGTTTCTTTCATCAGGCCGGTAGCGTCGTCGCCCCTTCAAATACAGTGTTCATAAACTGGCCATCATTGGCTTTGTTTTATTTCTCTTTCTTATATTTCTAGGCTTCTCTTTTTTCTTTTTTCTTTTTTTTTCGTGGTCATCATTTGCTTTATTTTATTTCTCTCTTTCTTATATTTCTAGGCTTTTCTTTTTTCTTTTTTCTTTTTTTTTTCGTGGCCATCATTGGCTTTATTTTATTCCCTCTTTCTTATATTTCTAGGCTTTTCCTTTTTCTTTTTTCTTTTTTTTCGTGGCCATCATTTGCTTTGTTTTATTCCCTCTTTCTTATATTTCTAGGCTTTTCCTTTTTCTCTTCTTTTGTTTCCGCTCCTCCCTACCGCACAGTATCCTCATGACCTATTTTTTTTTTCTTTTTTTTCTTTCGTTTCTTTTTGGTTTTGGTTTTTTGTTTTTGCTTTCTTTCTTTCTTTCTTTCTTTCCTTCTCTTTTTTCTTCTAGTTCTATTCTTCCTTTCTCTTTTTTCTTCTAGTTCTATTCTTTATTTCTCCTTTTTCTTCTAGTTCTATTCTTTCTTTCTCTTTTTTCTTCTAGTTCCACTTTCGCTTTCCGATCGTCCTTTGTTTACGCGCGAGGGAGGTCTGTGGTTGGCTAGTTATGTGGGCGTGTCCTCGTCAGTTATTTTTACGCTCGGATTCCCCATTTCGGTGTTTTTGTTTTATTGTGATTTAAGGTGTTTTTGTTTTATTGTGATTTAAGGTGTTTTTGTTTTATTGTGATTTAAGGTGTTTTTGTTTTATTGTGATTTAAGGTGTTTTTGTTTCTTTTCTCTCTCTCTGTGTTATTAGTTTGATTCGATTTGATGTGAGTTGATATAAATGTAATCTAAATATGATTAAGGGATTTTCTTCTCTTATCCCCCCCCCCCCCAGTGGTTTTATTATGATATGAATCTAATGTAAATATAATGATTGGATTTTATTCTCTTTCTTTCTGTGTCCCTTTCTCTCTTTCTCTCTTTCCTGCTTTCTTTCTTTTCTCTTCTCTCCTCTATCTCTCTCTCTATCTTCTCTCTTTTCACTCACTTCTTCTTTCTCTCTTCTTTTCTCTCTTCTTTTTCTCTTTCTTTCTTTTCTTTTCTCTCTTCTTTTCTTTTTTCCCCCTTCTTTATCTATCTATTTTATCTATCTATCTATCTATTATTATCTCTCTTTCTTTCTCTTCTTCTTTCTTTCTCCTTTTCTTTTTCTCTTCTTTTCTACTATCACTTTTCTTTTCTCTTTTCTTTTTTCTCTTCTTTTCTCTTCTTTCTTTCTTTTCTTCTCTCTTTTTTCCCCTTCTTTTTCTCTTCTTTCTTTCTTTTTCTCTCTTCTTCTTTTTCTCTTCTTTATCTATCTATCTATTTTCTCTCTTCTCTCTCTCTCCTTCTCTCTTCTTCTCTCTTTTCTTTTTTTTTTTTCTTCACCTCACTACTCTTTTCTTTCTTCTCTCTCTCTCTCTCTTCTCTATTTCTTCTATCTTTCTCTTCTTTTTTCTCTTCTCTTCTTTTCTCTTTTTTCTCTCTTCTTTTCTTCTCTCTTTTTCTATCTATCTATCTATTTTTTTTTTTTTTTTTTTTTTTTTTTGTTTTTTTTTTCTTCTTCTTCTCTCTCTCATCTTTTTTTTCTTTTTTCTATTATTATTATTATCTTTTTCCTCCTCTCTTTTTTTTCTTTTTTTTTTTTTCTCTTCTTCTTTCTCTTTCTCTCTTTCTCTCTCTCTCTCTCTCTTCTCTCTTCTCTCTTCTTCTTCTTCTTCTCTCTCTCTCTCTTCTTCTTTTCTTTTCATTCTTCTTCTTTTTCTCTCTCTCTCTCTCCCTCTCTCTCTATCTCGTTCTGGCTGTCTTTTTTTCCCCCCCCCCCCCTCTCTCTCTCTCTCTCTCCTCCGTATCTCCCAACCTCTTTCTTCTCGGGGAAAATTGCCCAAAGTTTTATAAACCGTAACTTTGATGACTTTAATGAATACGACAGCAATGGACACCGTTTTCTGCCGGAATTACCAGCAACACGAGAGAAATTAATCCTCAACTTTCTCATTTCTTAAACCTTGCATTTAAACCTCACGTTAACAAATCTCGTCAAATACAACCTTAGATACGTATCTTCCTCATTTTTTTATGAACACGAAATTATATCCACCAATAACGGATAACATTAAGCGAGATGATTTGAGGCGAGTGGCAAGCCTGATAAAAAAAAAAAAAAAAAAAAAAAAAAAAAAAAAAGTGTGATGGCCGCCACTCGCTGCCCGTTATTTTTATGGTCTTGGCTATTCGCGGGCGTGGCGGGGCAGTCCTTCCGGGGCAACAACGCTTATGGGAATCTATAGATGTCTGAAGGGTTGACGGTCGCGGTGCAGGAGCGAGGGAAATCCTTGGGGTGAAAATGTTGTCCTAAAGATAGCATGCGGGATCCAAGGTAGGGGTAATTTGCCTAACCTTGGTGGGGACACTTTCTGGGGCGGGGGAGACAGAGAGGGAGGGGAAGAGAGGGGGAGGGGGGGGGAAGGGGGGGGAAAGGGCAAGAAGGGCGGGAGGAGGAAAAAAGAGAGAGAGAGAAATACAGATAGAGACAGAGTCAGAGTCAAACAGACCAACAGACAGACAGCAATTCAGCCCAGCAAACAGCCCAACAAGAGGGACGACAGACAGACAGCAAGGCAGCCCAGCAAACAGCCCCGACAGGAGGGAACGCGAGCCCCGGCACTCCAGCCCGGGCCGAGGGGGCCAACCAAGGGGGCCATCGGACCCGCGTCCCGCCCTCGCCACCCTGTAATTTCGCCTAATTAGCCAGGGTCGCTATTAGAGAGCGGGCTC